>NW_009617961.1:66477-144291 GCF_000690535.1 Cariama cristata
AATTTAGTGTTAGAAGAAAGAAAGTAGTTCATTGTTCACAGCTTAAATGATGTATTTCTGTACCAGTACCTGCATAGACAGTTTCTCTCATAGGTATAAAAGGATATAACATCAAGGATGGCTGAATAGAAACCCATCCCTCTGACACTGCACCGCAACTAGGACAAACCTGATGCCAACAAGACAACCACAGGTGAGAGCATGCGTCCCCTCACATGAGGCTGAAATTTAGTGTCACATCACCTGTGAACAAACCCCAAGGTGGTCCTGCCACCCCCAGTCACTGCTTTTCACCAGGTCTTAATTTCATTAGTTCTTATGGGAGATTTAACACAGAAGAAACATGTATTTGAAGATGGGTGCCAACGTTTTCAAATCATTTAAAGGGCCAGGATGTATCTGAAGACAATGTTGCCAGAGCCCACTGCATACGTACAGCTCCTAAAAACTTATGATGCTGTCTCTATCTGTTGGGATACATCACAGCACATATTCCCACAGGGAAGTAAGGTATCACAGAAGAAAGGGTATTGGGGAAAATGAAAAAAAGAACTGAAAGAAAAAGTAAGTGTTATTTATTCTAAAAACTTGGTTCTTCAAAAGAAAACCACTTAATTTTGTTGAAAGCTAAACATCTTGCTAACTAAGAAATTTGCCACATGTATCTTTTTCTTCCCCTCTAAACATCTGAGGACAGCAGGGTGACACGTGTTGAAACAGCTTACTCAGGCCTCATCATATCTTACTTGAAATTATCTTTCACAGAGCTGGAAAGGTTGAAGAGAATTTCCAGAATGAGTTAGGCTGCACTAAACCAGCTTTGTTAATGTAATAGAACTTCAGAGCAGAGAATTTATTCCATCTGTAGCAATCAAAATGTAAATAAATACAAGAATTCAAATAAAACATCCAAGTATTTTGGGGAATTATATCACTTTTGGGAGGTGTAACATGCCGGCACATCAGAAAATGGAAAACTGGCTCGCTCACACTCAGGAGATTCGTCTGAATCAGATGGCAACACTATTGAATTAGATGGTGCGTAGCAGGACAGCACTACACCTCCCAGTATTCAGACCCTAAATCAATATTGCTCTTGCATAACATGTTCTGCAGCATCTCTTATTCAAAATACAACATTTTTATTCAGCAGTTGGAAGCATTTATCAGTGTAAAGAGGGCTTTCTTCTGCTAGCTGTATGGGCTGGTAAGGAGGGCTTTCTTCTGCTAGCTGTATGGGCTGAATACTGACTATTTTCCTTATCCAACAGAGAAATTTGAGTGGGGGACTGCCAGGTTAGATGCTACACTAGTAGCAGCTGCCACGTAGCTGCTCCATCGCGTGCCCGACACTGTCACACTCTGGCAGCTCCTCTTTCTGCACCAGGAAACAAGTCTTAGTAGGAAATACAACTTCTTACTCACAGTTTCAGTGCTCCTGAATCAGAGTTTCTGCTGGGGATTTTTTTTTTTTTCTTTTCTTTGAAACAGCCATTCTATACTTTATCTTCTACCAATGGATGGACAGCTCATGTCAACCTATGGAGTTACCCAGCGACACTCATTCCTCCTGCTCCTCCCTTTCAACCTGCCAGGTTGAAGAAGGGCTCCATGAAAAGATGCATTGGTGTTTTTTGGCACAGGCTGTGCAGGAAAGGCAATTAAAAGACATCACAATATTAAAATAGGACTGTTGCCATCTTACATCCCCAAAGAGAGCTTTAGTTTGATTGGTGGACCATTAAAATGCAGGCCCTTAATGAAGATGTAACTCTGGCACAAAGATCGTTTCTGGAGTATGAATCAGCTCTTCTGATTAAATCTCCAAAACTTTTCTTTTTATAACAGATCTCATAAAAAAAAAAATTTGGATCCTTCTTGTTATAGTTAGCTCAAATTCTCTCATTAAGGCTCTTTTGTGATCATTTTTCTCATGCTGAAGCTCTGAAGGGGAAACAAAGCTGTTTCCTCCAAAGGGCTTTTCCTTTGTGTCCCTTGTAAGGGGGGCTCTGCACTGTACACAACCAACCAGCCAGCAAAACCAGTGAAAAATGAAGCCAAAAAAGGAAACACTTTCATATTCATGGGTCCTCGAGGAGACTTCAACGAGTTCACCGGCAACTAATGAACAGCAAATGTCACAAGCATGGTCCACTGCAAATATCATGTGGAAAAGTCTTTAAAGAAAAATGATCTAACAACATAACTTATACAAGGTTAAAAGAAAATGAAGTTTCCATGTAAGATCAACAAAAACAAAGGTCAAAAAGACCAGCGTTCTCCATGTGTTGTTGTTAATTTCAGGTCTGCAGCTTTAAAAACAGTACTTCCTTCATGTGCTTACAGGGCAAACATGTCTCCTCAGTATGAAGAGCAACATGGTGTCAGTCCTCTCAAGGATTTGCAGTTTGTCTTGCAGGTAGTTGTGGAATGAGACCAACCTGGAGGCTTATCTTCGTTGTTATATTTCATCCTAAATGTTGGTGGCTCCAGAGGTGTGCTCTGCTTCGTTACACCTCTCTGTACATTAGGCTTCTGCTGACAAATGGTCAGATACGGTGAAGCTATGCCAACAGCCTTCAGGGTAGGAGAAAAATCAGTAATTGAGTATTTTTAACTATTTTATTGTTGCAAAGCCAACTGGCCTCTGCCAAGACTCTAGTGTCTGCTCGGTGTAAGAAAATGACAAGAGACATTAACTCCAGCAAAGACCTTACTTGCAAACTGAAGAGGAGCTGGAGGCAAACCAAAGAGGTGAAGTGACTCACAACATCCCACGACGTGGTAACGCCAGGGCCAGCATTAGAAACCAGTCTTTGAGATTCCCAGTCTAGCAATCCGTTTTGCTCCCAACCAAAAATAAAGCAGGACTTTCATAAAATCCCGCTGTCAGGAAGGCACAAGATTTTATATCTTCATCCAGGACATACTAGCAGCACACAAACCAGCCAGCTATCCCTGGCACCTGGTGCTACCGGGCTCTGTTCGGCACACGCAGGCAGTGTTCCTCTGGCCTTACTGACCACTGAGCCATCTGTCTCCCTAAAAATCATTCATGTGATTGCTGCTAAAATCAGCAAATAAGGGTCTGTATTGTAAGCATTGCATTAACATCAGAGAGGGTTTGAGAAGCTGTTTCTTTAAAATATGCACGCGCACGCATGAGTCTGCACACGCACACACAAAGTCGCTAAAATACCCGCAGCCCTGCCTTAGTCTCAGTAACAGCCATGTTTCTAGCCTGCTCAAGCCCTGCAGTGCCTGGTAAAGACTAAGAATCCAGGACCAAGTTTTCCCCGGGTTACACCAGTGTGATGAAGCCATTGGGAACACTTTGCAATTAGGAGGATCAAAGCCTTCCTGGGTCGTAACTGGTCTTTGTGCACATCAGCACAGCCGTTTGTGCACGGGCTGCCGAGCCAGAGTTACTCTGCATGCTCACTGGGGTGATAGACTGCAGTTCACTCGGAGTTAATTTGCGTTTAATTCATCGCGGGTTGCCCGTGTGTAAACAGCTACACCTCAACTTCCTGTCTGAAATCACAGGAGTTTGTTGTCACAGCGTTGAGGCAAATATGGTTCATCTTTACAATCCAGAAGCTGTAGGCCACAGACAGCAAGAGGGTACAGGCATCACACTGCAGATAACCTCACATCCTACTTTCCCTCTCAGTCTCAGGAAGAAGAAATATTTCCACAGAAGTATGCAGAACCAGCTGGGGAATACACTGATGTGAGCAATGAGCTGGCAACTCTGGTTCATATAGACTCCAATCTACCCACCCACTGCTCTGAGAAATATGTAAAAATACCACGATCACATAGGGCTACTTTCACCGTTGGCTCAATTTCTCCCTATAAGACTGGTTCTGCTACCTGCATAGACAGCTCCCTAAAGGAGTAATCTTGTGATTTTTTTTAGACTGCAGTGTGAAAGAATTGAAGATATGTGCCATTTTCTCAAGGCATCAATATTTAATACCTTTCTTGATAACCTAAACTGGGTTTCTCATTCTCTGACTTCAAAGCATTTAGTAGTCTAACCCAGTACATCACATTACATAATCAAGCTTTTTTTTTTATGCTGAACGTTAACTCAGGAAGTCCTCAGCACATGGAATGCAATACCACAACACGTAGGCATTCAGGCCACAGAAGTATGTAAATCTATCTGGTGTCCCTTACAACACACAACGCCTAGCCCTACTAGCCCTGGTCTGTAGATGACCTGTCCTTTCTTTGCTGTTCCAAGCTAGATTGATTTGAAGAGGACCTAAAAATGACCTATCAGAGTCAAATATTAAGGAAAAAAAAATGTTACTGTTTAGAAATTCCAGAAAATAAATACACACAAAGAGAAATAATTTAAGTTATCCAAATGTTTTGAGTGCAAAAATAACATCTGGAAAAAAAGGTTATGGATGTCATTATGCTCTGAATACTGAAATCATCTTCTCATTGCAGTGGCAGCGCAGAAATAAACAAAATGTTAGTTCTTATAGAGACAGAAATAGAAAAGAACAAGGAGATTACAATGCTTTTAACCAACATGTGGAAATGTGCTGACCATGCGAGTCTGGTTCAAGGTGCAGCTCACACTTCCATGATGTTCTAGCAGGGACAGAAATGGAGAAAAGTGTTAGGAGTAGATGGAGAGAATGGGAAATGAGAAGGAAGGTGATAATATCAGAGCCATTTAGTTCACAGAAGAGATATGTGAAAGCAAACAGAAGTACAAATATAGTTAAGGTGACATTGGGTGCTCCCATTTGCTAAGACAATAATGCATCCATGGAAAGGAACAGCAGTGGATTTAAAGCTGAGCAAAACAGGACCTGATTATCATTCCAGCATTTCTATTTAGGGCAAAAATCTAAAGGAAGTAACAATTTGAGACTTGAGTTTTTATTAAAAATATTTTTTTTTGGTTGGTTGGTTAAGACCTACCACGAGCAGATCTTGCAGGTGAGAGGTATGTTCAAAGCAATTTGTGCCATTTTTTGCAGGATGCTTAGAGCTGTCTAGTCCTATTTGAAAGTTTCTCCCATAGCAAAAACCCTCAGCATCATCCCTACCCCTATTTTTAAACATAAGCTCTTCACACACATTTATGTATAAAACAAAAAGGGTAACAGGAATTAATATGCATGCAGTTTTCAAAGCCCATATTAGGAAACACTCACTGTGGCCAAATCAATGCAACAGCAGTTTTGTTCTTAGAGGAAAATCAAAGTTATTCTAGTTGTCCTCATTCCTCCTACTTTTATCCTCTCTGAGGTACACAAATGGTTCTCCTTTTAGAACTGCATTAAAGGAACTCAGAGGCATTTCAGCTACCAGGAGAATTACACAATTTGCCATATTTCCCTTGCTGGGAAAGAGGAGGGTAAAATCAGTATCGTGATATTGTGATACTGCTGCAGAAGCTTTTTCTTCATTTGGCAAACCTCTCAATAGATAAAACTATACCATCTCAGAAATTGGGATTGAAACCTGTCCAAGGTCTCTGTTTTCCCCTGAGCACAGAGAAATGCCTCTTATGGTTCCTACTTGATTTGCTTTTCCCTGTGCAGGATGGAGGAAAAGAGCTGCTCATAAC
This sequence comes from Cariama cristata, assembly GCF_000690535.1. NCBI lineage: Eukaryota > Metazoa > Chordata > Aves > Cariamiformes > Cariamidae > Cariama > Cariama cristata. Next base: position 72,077 of record NW_009617961.1, read on the forward strand.
CAAATCTCTGAAGTGCCAAAACATCATCAGTCCCCAAAGTAATTAGTGGAACTACACACTTCTATAATGAGAGGGTCTTAGACTTTCAAATCTGGTTAATATTGTATTTTTTCTCTCTAGAGTCCTGTGCTCAGATTTTCTGCTCTTTGTATCTTTCGTAACTCTTTACGTACTGTGTGAAATGTTATCAGCCTGACCACCAGCATGCTGCATACTTGGTCTTTGAAAAGGTTCAATGATCTCACTAGACGTGTCACGTCCTACTAGCAGGCTAAAGTCCACTCTAAAAGAGAGAAAGAAATCATCAGACCTTGTGCTTTTGCAGCACGAAGAGTTTTTTAAGGATTGTTGCTTTTAAATTACACCCAGAACTGCATGGAGATCACTGGAAAATGTCATTGACCTTGCAGCAACCTTGTGTAAACAATGTTAATCATGATTATCTTCTGTATTACTGTCCCCTGTTGCCTACTACAATGCTAAGAAACTTCAGTGCATTAAAATCATTGCTTGCATAGTTAGGAAATGATCATCACTTACATTATAAGCATAGATTATTTTTAATAAGTAAGATTTAAGCATACCGATTTGCACAGAATGCAGTCAACCTCTGTAATGATCATTCTGTATAAGCTAACTACTGGCAAATAAATAAATAAATAGTTGATTCCCCCCTCAGAAAGCTTTTTTTGGAACTTATAAAAAGAAAATATGGAAATCAATGCAGAGACCTTCAGTGTGTGGAACTTCCTTTCTTCAGTGGAAAGGAGGACCCTGTTACAGGCTTTGCTGTACATGGGGAGATGCCTGCTGAAGTAGACTGCCAAGTGGAGGAAGAAGAGCAGTGGCAGAGGATCCCATGACAGATCGATAATGCGATTCGTGGAAGCCATGGTTTGGTTTTTGTACTGCAACAAATCTGCAAGGAGAAGCTAATGCTGTTTGTAAAGTGTTGGAAGAAGCAGAGACAAGTGGCTAGTGTGATCAATGGCAAAACTCACCACGACAAGTAGGGTGGACGGCTTTTTTGTATACAGAGATGAGCAGACTTCAGTGGTGGGCCTTGAAACAGGTGGGTTTGTGTCCAAATTACAGGAAGACACTTGTGTTCATACCAGGTGAATTGCTCAGTTTGCTGTGAACGCTGCTGGCAGTGCTATGCACAGTATGTCAGACTTAAAAAGCTTCCATTTCCCAGTCACTACTTAATTACTTTTTTTTTTAGTAAGCAAAGGCTTGGAGGACTGATAGTTGCCATAGACACATCAGCAAAGACTCAAAAGAACGAGCTGGGAGTGTATGAGTGTCTTTGAACCAGATCCCAAAGGGAATCAAAGCTGAAGCTGAGATGACTGATAGAGGCACGGGGAGAAACCAGCTGTGCCGGCAGGTAGAGCTGGGAAGAGCAGCCTGGACACCAACGCTGGCCTCGCTCTTCAGTGGGAGACAGGGCTCACAACGGTGTTTCCAGATCAAGTGAGATGGGCTGTGTCCTGCATCACCCATTGCCTACAGAGACTCCCGTTTCTTCTACATGACTGAAGGACTTGAATTGGGCCTTTGGTGGACACCACTGCAGGTGACCCAAAGCCATTCAGATCATGACACGTTATTGTGCAGAAGAGATATTAGCCTGCCCATTGCATAAGAATAAAGATTCAAGATCAGATAAAGATTCAATAACCTGGGCACACTTCATTTTATTTAATGAAATGGGGATGTTTAGATAAAAATAGTGCACGATCACTTTAAAAAAGCTTTTTAGCAGAGGACAATAAGCCCAGCAGTCTTTACTCATTAAAAATCTCATTAAGGACAGAATTCCAATTTTATATCTCTCATATTATCTGTGCAGTCATGTTTATCTTGGGAACAAATAGATGGGACTCTTCTACTGTGAGACATCTGTGAGCAACCCTTCACCTCCTGTCTGTTATTTTTATATTCAACATGAAGCACATTTATCAAAACGATGCTTTAGATTTATACAATGACTTCCATCCCACTGCCTCAAAGAACATTATTCTAATTGCCAAGGGCTTGTTTATGCCCATTTTGTGGAATAAAGGAAGACTTTCATTAGCTGATGACACATCCTGGAAAATGGGGTCCTAGAGAACCACTTAGGAACGCGGTGTAAACCTTGCTCCTTTAGCTCCCCTGGCCAGCCACATGGTCAAATCTTAGAGAAGATTTTAATTCCTCTACTAAAACCTCTCTTTTGATTTAAGTCTTGATTAACCAGAACATTAAACAAGCTTGCTGATATCAAAGTCATAGAAGATGTGAGACATCGCTGCCCTTTTCTCACCCCCTGGTTTGCTTTCTCCCATCCTCACCTAACCACCCTCCGAGAGCGCTGCTGTGCCAGGAGCCCTCCACACCCCCAGCGCTTCTCCAGGACAGCACCGTTCTTGGCAGGACACCCTCTCCTCCTAGGGCTGGATGCTGCCTCCACAACCACCTAAAGAGCTCCGGTGTTTCTGCAGCCAAGATCATCTCTTCATGCAGGCCCACCGTGTTTTGTGCATCCTGTATTCCCAGAATACAGGAAAATGGTGCCACAGGTTATCGGGCTGTCCTTAACTCAGCTTCTACTGCTCCCTCTGCTGAGGGAGCATCATTCAAAGTAGACTTCTCACACAGAGTGAATTTTTCATAAGTTAATTGTCTGTGTCCTTTTCATGAATTAAATTAAACTGGGAACTTCAAGCATATACCGTCAGCTTTCGCTTCAGGCATCTTCACCTTTACATAATTTCTAACAGCAAAGGACCGCTCAAAACATGTGGCTGTTTAACACCTTTCAAATCTAATCAACTACTAATGAAAAACAAAGGTAAGCCTTATTCATAGATGATGCTTCACCTTGTGCCATTTAACAAGGAAGACAGACAAGAATGATACCATTGTTCATTTTCATATCAATTGGCAGAAATTATCTTTATTAGAAAAATGAAATTTTCATATATTTACAATTTTTACATCATGTTATACTTGGCACGTGTGTTTTTCCCAAATAGTTATATACATTTCGGTACACACAGACATTCGAGTCCCCCATTCCCTTAACGTTTTTCTACATATTTAACAAAAATGAAGAACACAATACAATTTGTAAGACAACCATAATAATTATATATTTCTCTATCGTAAAAAGTTCAAAGCAAACACTTTTTTTTAGATATGTTTCAAAATATTTATACAGTATTAGCACTCACTCATGCACTGGGTTCAAATATGGTCAGGGTGGACTGCTGTGAGACGCTACGCATACCGCGGGAGAGAAGCGTGTGCCTCCCAGCTCCTTCCAGCTGCGCTGTGTGCTGTTGGGTGGATCCAACGGCCACCAGGACTCCAAAGGCAGGGAGCGATGGGTGCGGGGGTAGCCAGGTGTATGCCTGCCTCTGCGGCACGACAGGTAAAACTGTCTGTGTACAGACACTTGTGTGTTAAAATTCATTTCAGTTTGCTAAACCTATCTAATAAAACAGGCAGTAATTGGAATGTCAAAACTAGTTTTTAATTACTCTCTTTTCTCCCAAATCCTTTCTTTTGAAGAATCCATTAGGCTACGAATCGTATAATGAAATTCTGGATTCTCTTAAAAATTAATTATTTTATGCTTGATTCCATTTCACTAATATTCTTTTATTTCTACTCTAACATCCTGATTTATTTCCCCAGGTGTTAAGAGGTCTTCAAGCCTCTACTATTGTTTGCTAGCAATTGGAAATTTATGACTTACCCTTTGGTTTGAAATATTACGCTCTCGAGAGTGTTACAGTAAATTGCACTAGTAGATAACAGAAGCGATAGGCTTTTTAATTTACTGTGTATGGAATCAAATGGTTCCAAAATTTCTGGTAAGGTGTTATTTACGGAATGCAAATTTCTTCTACTGCAGTGTAGATTAGTGCTCCGTGTAACCGGTACAAATTAGTACACTTGGAGTTTTTTGTCCCCCAAAGAATACTTTTCCAACTGTACTAATAACTAGTTTTCTTTCTGAGCAAAATCCTAAGTTAATATAGTGAATTCTTATTTTCTCATGATACAGATGAACCTAAACTGCTCTTAGGTTGATGATGACTGAAGATCCAATACTAATTTTCAGTTACATCTCATTTTTCAGAATTCAACTGCAAATAACTTCTAATCAAACTCAAAATAGCAATACATTACTTGAAACTGTTGATAAATTGTTGCAGAATCTTTGTCACAATGCTGAATTTTGTCTTGACCCTCATTCTCCCCAAAAACTTTATACATATACATATATATAAAGCTTATATATAGCTTATATATATACATGTATGTATACAAAGACTAATCAGGACAACACGTTAAATTTACATTATTCAAGTAAACAGGTAAAAGTGTTTTCAAAAGTGTAATTTGAGATTCTAAAATATTTCTGGTGGTTTTTGTTTAGCAGCACAGAAATATTAGTGTTTCATTTAAGCCAGCAAAAATCGTTGAACAGGATGAAAGGAAGCATGAAATGCCCTTCAGGTTTAGTGTAAATTTGAATCTGATGAATTAAAATTAACATTATTAACTCACAGGTGAAGTCCTTCTGAGAGAACCTGAAACGTAAGGATGCAAATTTTGCATAAAAATAGCATACTGAGTTAAGAATCAGGTAGGAGTTTGCCTAACACATTAATGAATTCTGTTTGTACCTTCTGGTTTCAACAGGGAAGACACAAGATATACTGTGCATGTGGGTGTGAGGCGTGAAGACAGAGAGATCAAGCTGTTCTTCATCAGTGCAAAATGGACTTTCTGAAATGAGTAAGACTATTTCAAAGTATTATAGCTGATATCAAGTATAAACTGTAAACAGTTCTTATTAAAAATTGCATTAGTTTCCTTCCTACGTGCACACAATTTTGCGTGATGCAACTTCCGCACCTCTGCAACACGCGGTTTGGTTTTGGCTTTTTTAATTCTGAGCGTGAACTGCACTACAGATCTTATCTCCCATCACTCACTCGCACATACCTATTTAAGCCAAAAGGTGTTTTGCCTACGTTTGGAATCCAGACCTAGGCCAGGTAAAACTAGCTAACCAAAATTTTTCTTCTTGCAGGTGAAGGACTTGCAATCAAGTTCTTCTCCAAGACACACTTGCAATGAACTGTAGGCAAAATTTGAGCCTACAGAATTCTCTGTTTCTCAGTTAAGCTGGAAAAATTACTAACTATCCAACTCTCCCTTTGGAAAAAAAGCTCAGAAATTACTTCAATCAAATGATTCCAAGGTATTTTTTTGTCATAAGTTTTGGTTAGAGCACTGTAAATTTAGAAAAGCAGCCGAATACCACAATCATCTCATCAACAACAAGCTCAAAAGTGTGCACATCACAAGAGTGGTTCTGACAAACACCACTGCTAAATACTGCCTCTGTGTGCAAAACCAATTTTGAAAACTGCCCAGTCTGCATGGAAGAATAGATGGGCGGCCACTGGTGCTCACACCAGCTGACCTGTCCTGAGAATGTTTGGTTCTTAGGTATCCTTCCTCAGCTACCTTAAGTAACATGTTTAATGGCCAGATGTGGATCGCGTAAGCTGACACAGAATTTTAAAGTCAGTCTCCAGGCCAATAGACCCGCTCTGGCCATGAATTTTCAAAACAGTACGAGAAGACGTCCTTTTCCTATGGCCTTGCTATTTACAGTGAGTATCTTTTCCAGCTCTTTCCAACAGGAACTCTCCTCTGCTGTATTTTCATGTGTCCTAGCACAATGCAGTCCTGATCCCAGCAAGTCCTTTAGCCTCTTCTCTAATAGGTATCAAACACTACAATAAATGCTGCTGGAGGATTTGTGGATGTAGGAGGTTTGAAAAAGAGAGAAGAGAATCACTTAAAATAACGCACTGCTGAAATGTGTCCCACGGCTTTGGGAGATTACTCACACATGACTAGGTTGGAAAGTGTATGCACGCACGCGTGTGTATACTGTATATATATTTAGCTTAACAAGTTTAAACTATTAATAAACAGCTTCTTATGGTATTTGGTAATTAAAATATCAGGCTTGTATCATTCAAAATAGTGCAACCTACATAGCAATATACAGGAAAATTACACACATTCCTATTACCTTTAATATGCTTGTGCATATCAAGATGACAGGATACTCTTTTCCATAGGATTAACCTTTTGCATATTTAATTATATTCTTTGGCCCATTTTCCTGTGAAACCTCGTATGACAACATAAAGACTTTGGCTTTTAAAAAAAAAAACCTCCCACTTTTTCAGTGACTTTCAGAAACTTAAGTCGAATTCAAATCACTTCAGTTAAAAATCATCATTTCCTCCAGAAATACACCCCGCAGCCTGTCACAGACCCCCTGTTAGTGCAGATAACTGTGCACCTCCAATTTAATTTTTTTTCACTTTTGAAGATCATTTACACTTCAAATGTTGCACAACACATCCTCCAAAATTTTTCTCAACTTCTCTAATCTCGTCCCAACAGGGAACAAGAAAAGTCTCCTTCCCCAGTAGGATGGGAAGGCACAGCAACCTCATGAGGGCCTTCAGCTGCATCACTGTGAGTCCAAACACAGGGATTACAATGTGAAACAGAAGCCAAAATATATTTCCAAAAGGTTTTTGCCATCAAACACCCTTATTAAACAGGCTCAATAAAAAATTATCAGACTAAAGAATCCTGTAGTAATGATGTAACACAAATCTCTTCAAAACGGATATTCTTATGCACTGCAATGCACAAAACAAATTAAATAAATGTATTCTCATAATGCATTTTCTGAGGAAAACATATCATTTCTTCTAATAGTACTAGAAGTGCAAAACAAGACATTCTCCATTAAAATTTCATGTCACTGTAAATATTACCATTTGCCCACATTAAAGCTTAGTACCATTTATGAGAAGTGAGGAAACCTTCATCAATTCCCAAGCAAAGTATCATCTCACTTGGAACTTTACAGTGCACTGAATAAGTATCACAATATTTATTGGTATTTATTTTCACAGTTTTCTAACGTGCACATAGAAATATAATTTTTGAAAGATATTAGTGAAAACAAATACTAATACAAAAGGGAAAGGACAAAACATCTAGGAGTATAACTGCTTATCACCACTACTTTTTAAGAGTTGGAGAGTCAAAACCATGTCTCTTTTAAATATGTAATACTATATTTAGTGTGGTTATCTACTAATAAAGGTATTGCACGACAATGTTACAGCATGTTTATATTCTCTACTAATTTAGCTTTGTTTTCAACACAGGTAAAGAATTAAGCAAAAGGAGCAAAAAAGTGTCATTTAAGTGCAAAACAACAAAAACCTGGTAAATAGTGAGGTAATTTAATTTTACTTACATTATTTCTGGTCCTTAAATTATAGATATGACAAAATCATCACAAGATCAGCAGTGGATTCTTACAGCTGTTAGATCGGCATTAATTTAAAAAAAAAAAAAAACAAACACAATTTCAACCACAGCAGATATATTCTGCAGTATGTAACAAAAAAGCTCATGAATCTGTGAGAAGAACTAAGTGCATTTTCACTGCATTGCAGGGCGATGCACAGTTGTAATCCTGACTTCCAAAGTTGCAGGACTTTGGAAGAGCACATATTTTTAGAAAGCATATTCTTTACACAGGTCAAGAGAAGCAGGGCAAAAAAAAAAAAATTAAAAGCTTGACCGAGGTGAAATAAATGAGGAGCTTATTTACAAAGAGTGCAGTAACCCTCCCCAGCAGAGCAGAGAGAAGCAAGGCAGGGTTTCTGCTCCCATTTAACAGGGCAACAGACACCAGAGAGCACAACCAACCACCTCTCCATCCCACAAACATCGCTGCGACACTGTAATGAGGGTGAACATGGGATTAATTCCACAATGAAAGCTGAGCATCGACAACAATTTTACACTATGTACAATATGTGCACATCAGACAGAAAAGTCTGCATGATCAGAGCGATGTAAGAGACGTGACAGTCTTGAGGCTACTCCCATTTAACCACAGCTTTACAGGTGACTCCAGCCAGAGCCTTTCCTTTATCACACCAGTCACCTCTCTGCACTTGCATTTACATCCACAAACAAGTACACAGCTGTGATTAAACTGTGCTCCCTCACAGTGATAGTAAATACTAACATGTTGCTAATACATTTAAAGAAGACAGTACAGGTGAGTTTGGGCAGGGAAACGGATCGTATCATAAGTCATACTGTAAAAGGCCTTTATGCTCTTTCAGAAGTTTCTTCAGCACTGTTATACTTTGAAGGCTCAGCTCTCAGTAGGAAGGGAGTTTAGAATAAAAAAATAACACTGGTTAAGCAAACAATTTAAGTGTATCACTGGAAAACTCTTTCTACATTGCAAACCAGATTGCCCTATTCAGGAAAGATATCTACTTTAAAAGGACTTTTGAGCTAAGATAGGACTAGAGCTGGGAAAGGGAAAGTTTAGCAAGGGAATGTATGACACTCCATCTTGAAAGAAGCACATGGTGTAATGATTAACACGTAACACAATCTAGCCAAGCCACAGGATAGTTACTGTTCTATATTAACTAAGCGAGGATTTCGCCATGAAAGATCTGTTTTCACTAAGTTCTATATATCTAACATCTTAAATGCAATGTAAAACAACAAAAAGATTCACCTCTTGAATTCTTCCTACATCCAAGCTGAGTCCTAGACCCTTAGATTGGTACCACAATTCCTGTTCTCTGTTGATGAACCCAGCAAGGGAAGGAATAGTACCAAAATCTTCCCCATCACTAAGATGCATATTCTACACTGCAGAAACATGAAAATAGCAAGTTATTCTACGAGGAATAGGTTCTGACACTTTTATTTCATGCTGGATAGTCACATGGTATAAAGAAAACGATGATACTGACTAGACTGGGAGTACTGCAAACCCCACAACTGACAGGTGCTACCTTAGCAACTACTTGCATAAGCACAGAAACCTATATGCACCTGCAAGGTTTACCTTGGTACTCACTTGCAGATTTAACTATCAGATTTTTGAGGCTGGGGTTAAACAGACTGTTACTTTTCTAAGCCCACCTGAGATGTCTAATTTGGGAGCCTAAACGTTCTAAAAGGTTAACAGAGAGAGGTAAAATCTTTCAGGACACATCACATACATAACTGCTCCTAAGCCTTCAGTGCTCTGACCTACCATCCAGAGGGAGCTTGCATGCGCTCTCTCTCTCTCCCCCACACACACTGGCAACAGAAAGACCTTAGCCTTCCAGCACAGAGACCCAAGCTACATGCACAGCTCTAGCTTTGCTTCCTTTAAAACTATGTAAAAAGATTTATTTTACCAGGAAAAAAAAAAACACACACGCTCCTGATTTCCCTTGTGAGTCTTATTTCACCTTCTAAGTGTTCCCAAAAGATCACAGAGAAAGAGACACGAATTTATGAGATGCTGCCAAAACACAGTGAGCTGGCGGTGGTTTGGTTTCTGCCTGTCCACAGCACTCTTTCTCCTAACCAAGCTTCTTAGCAGAATAATGAATTCTGAGCAAAAGCTGCAAAAACATTAAATGAAATTTTCCAGAAATACAAAAACTCTTAATTTTCCTTAATTTTATCTTACATATTAAAATATCTTATTTCCATGCGTTTAAGTTAGTGGGTGGCTACACTGCTCTAAGAAACACAAGCAGAACACAAAATCCATTTGAAAAGAAAAAGGAAAATTTACTGTAGTGAAAAGGGAAAGACAAAAACATGAAGAAATTCTACAATGTCTTCAAAAGAGGAAAAAAGCAAGAGGCAGGTATGTCTATGTAGCTGGTTTTACCTCCATGTACCTACTCCATTCCTCAGCAATTCAATATCCTGCCTCCATAAAAGTTGTCGTCCAGGAGCAGTGTAACACTACAGGACATGCTACCAAGAATGGCCCATATCATTTACAGCCTGATCCAGTTCCAGCTGGAGTCACGGGAAATCTTGGTGACAGGAATGACCAACAAACTGCTAGAGCTGTAATCAGGAAAATGTAACAAGTCACCAGCACCATCCAGAAAGGTACAGAAAGGATGGCCACTTATGCAGGAAGATTCTTTTCTCCTCTTCAAGAATAGCAGCAGCTAGAGTGAGAGAGAGGGAAATACAGAAAGTCTTGATCTCAGTTTAATTGAAAGTCAGCGCAAATATATCAACAAAGCTCAGGCAATATTCAGAATTCCACGTGCTCTACGGCTGAGCTTCACAAGCTGTGGCTTGTGGCTCTACTGTTGAAGATTTTTCTTCAACTTCTCAGCAGCTTCTTCTTTACATGTATACATCTGCAACCACACCAGCTACTCGCCTACAACCCTACTCTTCAGCCTTTTCTTCCCCCTTTATTCACTCCTATTATATGCCAAGATCAAAACAACAAAAGCATGCAGATTCTTATTCCCTCTACTTTCAGTATCTGTTGGGTTTTTTTTCTCCTTTAAGGCAGCATCTTTTATTTCCATGTGAACAACTGCTGTGCAACAGTATCAAGACTTCCCTCTTTCTCTTAAATTTGTTTTGGTTTAGGGAAGGTGGTTGTATTGCATATTTGCAGCTAATAGTAATAAATATCTACAGTCACCAGAAATCTGCTCAAATCAGAAAAAGCAAACACTGCAATATATTTCTTTATAGCTAATTTGTTTGTACATTTCACAGAAGGATAAATCCACCTGGGTTTAGGATGTTTACGTTTGGATCTCAACAGTTTACTTAGAAAATGTTGTAAATGGGAATTTTTCTTTCCCACAAGTTCACATACAGTACTTGTCTATGTATTGAATTATGTGTGTCTGGTTAGATAGAGATGATGATACAAAAGACTTGGAGCGATCAGCAAATATTTTGAGAGCTTTAAGAATATGCGGAAGACAAGAACCACCACTGAGTTTTCTGATTCACTTGGTAAAATTCTCAGCCACTTGCATGGCAGTTTTTGGTATGATATCAGCAAATATCATATCTGCTGAAACACACTAGATAGTTCAAAATACTTAAGATTTTACTTAATATACTATGTTTTGGAAAGGAAATTAAAATTTGCCTGAAATATGTTTATTAAACCCCTTATACAATATTTATGCCTTCAGTGCATTTGCCTTCCTACAGACCTAAGACAAACAGTACACCTATGTCTTTGGGAAAAAGTTTTGGTTCATGAAAAGTAGTGTTCATCCCATGAACACCCTTTCCCTGCTTAGCTCAGACAACTGTTCCTAAGAAACATGAATCTCTCTAAGGGCAGGTAAGGATCTTCTGTTCATAAAAGCCACATCCAGTGAGAAGCCAGAAAGCATACCATATGAATCAGGGCCAATAATTGTGACCAACAAAGAATACTCAAAACATATTTGCTCCGGACAGCGTACGGATACCACCCATACATATGCTTTCTGAACATGTTTAAAATAAAGCATACTGAGATTTTTGGAAGCTGGAAAGGGACTCTCAAGTCCAAATCTCATTACATTTCATTCCTTCAAAAATATCATCCTTCACCATCATGGTGAATATACAAATACATTTGTAAATACCAAGAACTCATTCTGGACTGTTTGGTAGTTAAAGTCAGCTTAAATCTGTTTAATAAAAAAATTGTAAAGAAGCTGTATTTTGTCTATCCCTGTACATCACTTACATTATCTCTAATTTGCAACTCTGCTCTGTGGCATGCTATTCCAAATTAAACAACCTGCATAGTGTACCTCTGGCATGCAGGTACTACAGTTACAGCCGACAGGCATGATTCTATTGAAAAGAGCTTCAATTTAGAGAAAAGTTAGGGTCATATTCACATTTTCCAACTCACAGTGGTAATGATTTCCCTGTTCACTGTTCTTCAGTGAAATGTAGGGAATAACGCTTGACTAATCTAAACTTCATCTACACAAAAAACCTGAAGCAATCTTCAAAGTAGCAGGAGAATGGGAAAGCATCACCTGTGGAATGCTCTCAGTATTTAAATATATTAGCAATTATATTTACTTCTTTAGTTTAAATTAAATTTACAGCTGTACACTCTACTCATTAAAGGCTTCCTTCTCTTCCCTTCCACACTCCCTTATGGTTAAAATCTAGTGGTTGGTTTGTTGTTTTGTGAATATCTTTGTATACCAGTAAGTGATAATAAAGATACTGTTCCTTAGTTGTGTGTGCATGTATTCAATTTATATAACAGACTTGACCAGAGAGGTTAAAAAAAATGGTCTGATGTTCAACAAATATGCACAATATTCTGGAAGGAAGAAGTCTCCTAAAAAGTGTCAATCCTTTACTATGTATGCAAATAAATGGTATTGCACTCCTCACTGATTACACTGAATATATGGCTGTCGATGTTTGATACTGTATTAACAGCTTTAATATTATTAACATACAATTAATTAGATGTCACTAATACACTATGAACAAAGAAATACACTGGGTTGGGATTTGGTCTGGCAAGTGAAGGAATAAAATAAATACTATACAGCCCTGAGTAATCACCAGTAAGGGGAGAATGCAAACTTATGTATACATTAGGCCTCAAAGTTACTAATAAAGTCCACATCTCCATAGTAACTGCCATATACTGATATCTAAAAATATATACTCTGGATTAGGCAGCTGTGAAATTTCAGACACGATGACTGCAGACTTTTCAATGAACTTAGTTCGTAATGGCAAGTGCACGTAAAATATAAGAAAAGCATTTGTACATTACCATTAACCAATATCCACGGGGCTTCCTTTTGGTACACAGCAGTTCACATGTTTGGGCTTAGAGCCTTCCCATTTATTTTCTGTCAGTCTAGAATGAACATGCTAATTTTGTGCTAACATTCTGTATTTTATTTATTAAGGTCCCGGGGTTTGGGGTTCTTTCTATTATTATTTGGCTTTGAAAATTATTATGAAGCTAAAATATAGTTTTGAAAGTCTAGTTTTCTTTCTCTTTTGGATCTTATTTTTGAATCTGTGCAAATGCATTCCTAATTCATTTTGTTTGTGTCATACTACATGCATACCATATTGCTTATCCAGTACTAGGAAATCATTAAACATTTCTAAGGACAAAAGTACATTGAATGATACTTAGCAACATAAATTTGAATAACCAAAAGAGTAAAAGAATGAGATACAGAACAGCATAGTTGCCAACATATATTTGGGCTATTTCAGTACAGCGTGCCATTTATATATCAAGCGTATATAAATGGTTATTTTTTATCCTTTTCAACAAGACATATTTTAAAAGGATAGTTAAGAGCATACTAGTTTACCTATTCATGTACAAAAGTACAGTGGGAAAGGGAGAGGTTTACGTATTATTTACCATAGCAGGATACTGTTAAAGGATAAAATCTCCCTCTAAGATGGTGGCAACTATTTTTTCCCTATAGATCAAGTGTTCATGGAAAATTTAGACATCTGATTCAATGCTAGGCATTTTCTTATACACACGTCTATTGCTACAGGAATTTAAAACCCTTGGAGTTGTGTACAAGCTATTCCTATTTGCAACGTAAGGCAAAACATGCTCTGAAATGTACATGTCATTATGGATCCGACCATCCCTGGAACAGTATGATGCTGTAGACTTTATGGATGACCTTAAATAATTATCATTTCTTCCTCTTGTTGGTAATGAATATTTATAAAGATCAGCTGGACTTCGCCTAAGAGATAAGTGCTGGTCATCACGATACGAGTGCAGAAAGGGATTATCATCTGAGTGAACAGGATACAGGGACTTGCTCCGCTTACTGTCCTCTAGAGCATGAGTTAAAAGTGAGGCCTTGTTGCTCAACAGTTTGCTTGAGGGAACACTAAACATGCTTGCATATGGACTACTTTGTAGAAATTTCTCTCTTTCTTTCAAGCTTATACTACGAGAAGGTCTTCCAATATCAATTTCCCTGGACTTGTCAGCGATATTATCAAAAGAATGTTGCCTGCTAATCCTCAACTTATTTTTTTTATGATATTGCAGAGCATTATTTTGTGACCAACTATGCTCATATATTTCTTCCGGAAGTGATAAGTTCGTTGTATCCTGCAGCATCTGATCTTCTTCAATATCATAGAGGTTCCCCATCCGCAAACACGCGTCGCATTTATAGGGAGATCTGCTCGAATAGTGTCCCGCATACGTGGGCAAATTGGAAAGACAGCTCCTGCAGTGGGTGGAATTCTGTCTGTATCTATCGTTCATGTCAACTAGGGAAGCATTTTTATCTTTTAAAGTGTAGTGCTTTGCATAAAGTTTATACTGGTCATTATTTGGAAGACTGTCTTCATTATGCAAGGGAGTCCTGTTAGCAGGTTCTGCTTTCCTGTAGTTGTCACTATGATCTTGATAAACATCAGGAAATTCTACAGTTTCTGGAAGGACAATGTTTTCAATGTATTGAGGTGTGTCCAGGCGGAATCCTGGCTCCTTGTCAGCATCAATTGTGTAGATTTTATCCCGTGGAGAGCTCTGTTTGGTTTTCAGATATGTCAGTTCCACTTCACTACAGTCTTTTGGGTATTTTGATGCTACTGTCCTTTTTTTAAAATTGTCCTTGGTTTTGTGGTGCTTGTTGTTGTTTTCAGGTTCCATATGGCAAGTAGCTCGGCTTGATGTCTCTGATACATCTGAATGGACAATTTCTTCAGGAAGGTATCTTTGGCTTTTCACTGAAAGCTGCCTGTTTTCATCTGACCCGTTTTCTCTCTGGGAACCTTGGCTCTGACGTACAGATTCTTGACGTAAAGATTCAACAGATTTCCTCCAAAGCTGCCTGGGTCTGGAGTTCACTTTTGTTTCTGCTGTTACTGCAACCTCTACTGTATTTGGATTGGACTCATTCAGTGTGAGAGGATGCTGACCTTGGAAAACATAGTTGTTAAGATTGTCCTTGTGTCGATTGCCAGGAAGTGTCTGCAGTTCACTCATGTTGTCACCAAAAAAGTTGTCCTTTGTCTGAAAGGATCTGTTATCAGAAAACATCAAGTTTCCCTTATCCATGACCATGTCCATGATCAAGGAACCCCTCTGAATAAAATCAGCTGTTCTTTTGGGGGAGTTAATTCTTGAAGGATTGATATTGGTCATATTTTTCGCTGTTCGCAGTAGTTTTAACATGTTGGTTTGGGAATTGGTCAAAGTAAAGTCCGGAGACTTCTTTTTTTCTTCAATGTGTACTCCATGAATGCAGCTGTAAATACCCTGTAATATGAGTAATATAAAAAAAATTAAATCACTAGGTGTAAATTTTAAATACTTCCATTCTATTTTTAATTAGTAATAAAGAAAAATTAAAAATTGCTTATCTAATGACTGGAAAGATTAAAAGTACGTATCTACCCTTTTAGCATCTCCTTACATCGGTATGGAAGAATAATTTCTGCCATATCTGTTGGAACTATAAAGGAGAAAAATCGCCAGTATTTTACAAACCAGTGGTCTGTGTTGGCCTCCCTTGCTTATTCCAGAAAATAAGATTAGAAGGGACCCCAGAAGGTTCCCTAGTCTCATAACAAAATGTAACTAACTTTCAGTAACAGAAACTCTATTATTTTAAACCAGTGATTAAGTTACCGCTCTAAACAAGCCTGCAGTCAGGCTATTTTCTTGGAAATTAAGATACTCTTCAATTTCATTTAAATAAAAAGGCTTCTAGTCAGTGTATTTTAGCTTTTCCGTTTCCTATCCTAGTACATATGAAAAAATCAAAGCTCTTTCTAAAGCCTGAATTTGAGTTCATTTCGAGCAAAAGGCTGAAGCCCACCTTTTAACTCCAACCTCTTCAGTCACTCCTGTGAGTTCAATTGACATTTCCGATCCTGTGAACTTACAATTCTCAGAAATTTGCCTTTCAAATAAGGTTGGGGTTTTTTTCGTTGCATTGGTTGGGAGAATTTCATATGTTAAAGGGCAAAAGTATAAAGCTCAAATGTAAAACTTGGAGGTTAAAGTGTATATGCTTTTCTAGACAATCTCCAACAGGGTAGGGCAGAGTATTTTTTATCCAGTTCCAATACAGTTCAATTTATTCAACAGGGTAATTTCAGCACATTTTAAAGCAATTAGACATTTTAGTTTAATTTTCAATTCTCCTCAGCTATATAAAAAATCCAGCAAAATCGATTACCTAAAGAAAGGACTATGTATTACAAAAAAAAAAAAAAAAAAAAGACAAAAAACAACTAATTTGTCAAAAATAGTATATACCTCCCATAACTGACAAATATCAGTTATTTAGAAATGTAAATCCACTTTGGGTTTGGTAAATTTATCATCAAAACCTGTCTTAGTGTCTAACCTAACATAAATGACACTTATGTTTGATCTTTTCTCCTATGGTTTGTTCAAGTTTGCTATCAAGAAAAGTTTTAAGAAATATTCCAGTATGTTTTTAGCACTTAAAATCCACTTTAAGAAATAGACAAAACTGAGAGCTAATGTCTGTCATCAATTTAGTGTTTATTTTGTTTGGAATTTTTGTGGAAATTAATCCATTTCCTGCATCTGAGCAGCTCTACCATTTCTTCATCAAAATTTTCCCTAAATGTATTTGTTTTCAGCATTTGATTGCTGGTTACCCTGGCGTATGATAATTCATACCCTAGAATAATCCAATGGAGAAAAGACTTCCCATGGAGTGCAAGTCCATCCTAAGCCCATTGACTACTCTAGAGCATGACACCAATGCTCTAACACGTATTTCAAATGTCCAAGTGGGAATAAAGGGAAAGATAATGTTTTAGGGAGGTAGTGTTTATTCTGTCTGTTGCCTGAAGGGGGAAATGGAAGCAATACTAACCCTGCTGATTGAGAACAACAATCCTGGCCTATCTGAGCAGACTCCAGTGAAGCAGAATCTAAGTTTCCAGTAAAATAAGTGCTCCCAGACAAAGGTTATTAAACTGAGTGCCATGGCTGCTGCAAGCATGTAAAACACTCCTGCCATGTTGTCAATATCCAGCTGGCTGCTCATGACTTCATTCTTCTCATTGTGGCAAATACCAGTCAGCCAC
Organism: Cariama cristata; assembly: GCF_000690535.1. Taxonomy (NCBI): domain Eukaryota; kingdom Metazoa; phylum Chordata; class Aves; order Cariamiformes; family Cariamidae; genus Cariama; species Cariama cristata. The sequence goes on from NW_009617961.1 coordinate 89,105, forward strand.
AGGGTTTCTAACTCTTCCATTTCCCCTAGGGAGAGCAAGGAGTCAAACCAGTTAGAATGCAAAAATTGCTGCTCACAGTATTCAAAAGTCTTTGCAAGTTTAAAAATACAGCACCATTTAACACGTCATTTGTGGAGCGCTTTAGTCTTATCTACTAAGGATTTGCAAATATAGCAGATTTCAACTCATAGCACCTTAGTTTCAGATGTCCTCAGATTTCATAAATTACGTGGGAAGCTGGCTGCTCTAGAAAGCACGATCTGTGATTCGGGTAAAACTTCCTTCTGCTTGCTGTAAGTAATGTGACTTGTTACAGAGAGTGGAAGTGGAGGGTTCTTGTCCCAGGGGGTTCCTCCACCCCATCCACGAGAGCTGCATTTGGTGCACATTCAGACCCAGGAGGTTCCTCTTGTCCCAGTCCAATAGGTGCCACCAGTGCTGCTCCCCTCTGCCGGTCCAGGCGGGAGGAAGCCCGTGTGTCTACTCCAGAGGTGTCGGTGCACACACAGACCCTCACAGACAGCAGTGCCATTAGCAGCACCCACACACACAAATGAAGACGGCCCCGATCATCCTCCTCCTGCCCAGCTGATGAGGACTGAAATTTGCTAGTGAAACACGCACACACTGTCACTCGTGTGATTCACAAACACACTAGTGTTTACAGACCCCTCAAACACTGGCATAGGCTAAGTCTGTGCAATATCTGTGCCCAGACCCTACATGGCCCTTACCCAGGTACTGGCTTGGACCTCGGGTCTTTCCAGAAATCCCCATCTGTCCCCACACTCATAAACACCAAACAGAAAGCAAGATCACCTCAAAACCAGCTGGGAACTGAGTTTAGTAAAGAGACGGGACAGGCTGTAGCGATCAGACACAGGGCTCAGTCAGACAAGCATCCTGACACACAGCCAGACCCTTTTATGTCTCCTCCTCTCCATTTTCCTACACTTGTTCCTCCCTGATCCACTCTGACCTCTCCCTTTCGCCCTTCCCTTAAACATCACAAAATAAATTTCACATCTTCTCACGATCCTTTTAAAACATGCCATAGGAAGTTTGTTCTTTCCTGTGAGACCAATGATAACCTTATTTCCCCTTTTTGTATAAGTTGCAACGTTCTGGCTGAACCTCTCCTGACATGTCAGGTCTCTGCTATCTCTTGTTCCCTAGAGTGTGGGTATCTGGGGTCTGATTTATTACTGTTCTTGTCTCTTGTTTTATTTTTTATATTGAACAGTCACTAACCAGATAACCTTACAATCCAGCTATCTACATATCCTTTGCATCCACATATCCCTTCCACATTTTTAATCCAGTCTCCGAGCCCAAGAAGAGGTTTTTGACTGTTAAAAGGCAGACCATCCAAACAACAAAGATTAAACGGCAGGTTTAAAAATTCAGCATGAGCAGTAGCAACCAGGTCCAGCAGTTGGCTGCCCCTGGATGCTGCACCGGGCCATCCTTGCAGTAGGCATTAGTCACATTTCCTCTCATAGTTGGCTGCAATTCAGTAATAGGTGAACTGATTCAGAGATGCAGTTTTAAACCACTTTCTGGTCTACAAGCACTTTAGAAAGAAAAGACATTATATATCAAAACTTTCTGGTTTTCTTCCCTGTAATATTTTTAAGAAAGCAATGACAATTGCCAACACTGGATGTAAAATCACCCAAAGCATTATGTCTGAAGGTTACAGTAATGTTATACTGGAAAAGGAAAACTTGACTAGCTTTACCCGTACACTACATGCAGCAAGTGAAGAAAAATCATTGTATATGACACACTGTTAACAAAGTCTATCGTGTTTCATACACAACCTGCTTTTCTATAGAAAATAACTGTCACTTAATGCTTGGATATATGCAGGAATACAGGATGCCCCTTTTCCTGCTCAAGTTTCCTTTTTTAAATTTTGATCATAACTAGTAGTATCTTTCAAATACAGTTGTTCTCCTGTCTTTCTGTTTCTCTTAGTTTTCTGTTTTCCTCCAGAGGCCTGGGTGACGCAGTAACTGCAGACCCTTCCCCCGTCACGTACCCCCAGCCTTTGCTCTCGGGGTGCCCTGGGCACCCCCCTCTGCTCTCTCCTGGCCCTCTGGACCACCTGGCCTTTTTTTTGACCACCTCCTCTGGCCTTTGGCTGCTGCCACTGCCTGCCTCCTGGGCAGCGGCAGAAAAATAAACGCTATCATCACGTGCCTGAAATAGAGCAATCCTGGTTCCTAGTTCTGGCTATGCCACACCCTTACTGCCATTAAAACACATCATTTACTTAAAGCTAAGGAAACAGATCCACTTTCTCCCTCTGTTGCATATTCTTAGACTTAGAATCTGTATTTCTCCAATGAGATTTGGCCTCAGATGAGGGACACTATCGCTCAGCAGTGGTTGCTACTGCCAACATGGACAGAGGTGTGCAAGAAACTAGAACTATTCCTGCCAAGATTGTTTTTTATACCGCATGATGTATTAATTTTCAAATGTTTAGTGTTGTTCTTACTGAAGCATTGCATGTGCATACATGCTTTTTATTCTCTTGGGGATACAGTCAGCTGAGTAATTCTATTACTGTTTTTAATGACACTGTTTCTAGAAAATACAGCAGGCAACACAGAGGGCCAGAAAGTACAGCTTTAGCTGGCTTGGTGTGTTTCCCAGCTTAGGATATAGCTTCAATTTGGGGGAAGAATTCCCATGCTACAGATGCCTAATCGTTACCCAGTGATTAGGGAATACATTTTCAGAATTGTAATCCATTACATCATTGGAGTAAAGATCAGAAAAAAAATGGCTAGAAGCTATATTGACATTTCAGCTACCTTCAAGCTAGTCTATAAGATCAATGACCTGCTGTGCAAGAGCATTTTGCAGGATAGAACATTTTGCCAGGGCACTAGGAAAACTGCAGCGCACAGATAATTTGGACGTGTGAGTTGGAAGTGGAACACAAGACTGTGATGGAGAAATTGCTTCTCGTAGAATGGAAGGAAGGAAAAAAGGAAGTAGAAAGGACAAGTACTGAGGCACTTTAGCAAAGGCGTTTCGCAAATTTATAAGAGAGTTTATTCAGTTCCTAGTTAATTCTGAGTTTAGTTTTGTACTTGAAGCATTAATTGAACCTCTACATTTGAAAAAGGCAGTGTATCTTCTCCCAGATTACAGTGCTCAATTTTCAAAATACCTAAGAGCGTCCCCAAAGAAGAAAGTAAAGCATAATGAATCTTTAAAAGTCTTCTAATCCAGGACATAGGGACAATAAATTATTAATTGTAACAGTATAGATGCTGCGCACTGTCGCTACATAGATAATTGGGGTTCATTATTGCATTTCCATATCTTAGAACATTTGGATTCCCTTTTTTCTGCTAAACCTCAGTGGACTGTTCTCCTCATCTGTCTTTCAAGTCCTCCCCAAGGTCTATGAATAAAACTCACAGAGGCTATAGAAGGGAAAAGAACCCAGATCCAAAGAGAGCACAATATTTCTGGTTTGTGCATTAGTAGTTGAAGCTCTGACAATCAGCCCTCATTACTTCCCACAGGATAATTCGAATCTCCCAAGACTGTCAAACATCAATTTGATTTGACTGCTGTGCCCTTTTACAATTCATAACAAAATTCACAAAGGAATTTAAACCTCTTTTTTATTACTGTTTCCTCTGTGTTTCTTTCCCTTTAGCATGTACATCTAAAGTAACTATTGATAATCCACTAACCTTTCCAAAAACGTCACTACAGAAACCAACCAAGCTTGCTTTGAGTCAAGATAAATGACTGTGCCCTGGCAAGCTATGAAGAACAAATCATCCCAGAGTCTCGCAGATCCTGCTGTTGCAACATCCCTTCCATTATGTCTGACAATGACAGAAATCACTGTTAATTAATACCCAAAAGTAATGCACAATTTTATAGATCACAAAGCACTGTGAATCATTTGATTGTTATATTTATGATATGATATTATCTGGGAATGGACAGTTTAGGCTGGTAATTCTGGTCTATATAAATAACTCCATTACCATCTACAGTATATATTTACATACATATGTGTGTGTGTATACACACAGAAACACAAACACAACAGTTACTAATTGAACTGTAATAACACTTCAGCATAGCTGACCCTATAAAAATGGCAAAAATGCCCAATGTGTTTATTGCTTTTCCTGCCCATTACATTTCACTCAAGGTATTTACAGAAGGCATAACATTTTTATTACAAAATCCTCAGGTATGAGGAATTTTTTAACTAGGGTGTCAATGCATTCCTCATGAAAATCAGCCACTTCCAAACTTGGCCTGGAGTTGGAATTCAAAACATTGAACTTGGAGGTTAGTTAAATTTTGGTTCAGAAAAAAAAAAAAATTTAAAAGAATCAAGTCCTTTTGGAAGAATGTTGCTGTCTTTCAAATCCTTTTCGGTAGGCTAACTTGTGAGGGGAATGTGTAGGGTGATGACACCTATAGCAGTATACTAGTCTTGGCAATTGAAAGGCCAGTAATATGGGATTACCAGGCATTGGAAAGTTCGGTCGTTTCCATGTGTGCATAAATCTAATTAGCGAGTAAGAGCTCCAAATATTCCATAAGACAGACCTTGGAAATCTAAGTCAGCAACCTCAATATATATAAATGCCAGGCCTCAATGAACCAAGTGTTAATGGAGTTCAAGTCCGCATCTAATAGGGAGGTCTCAAGTTACTTGTAAATATTGATCAGACTTATTTTAGGCTTTTTGTTTTCTTCAGACACTTACTAAAAGAAATGTAATGCCACAATCATTTCCTACGTCTGTCCATGTGTGGACTAGATTAACAATTAAATGAATAGTTGCACATTTCAGCAAAAAAGTACATCATGATCCTAGCCCAAGATTAGAAAATTAAGAGTTCCGATATATTTGACCAAAAAAAAAAATAGTGTTTATTTTCTGTTTAATATGTTCACAGTATATTTAACCTGCAAAATTCACAAATAACTGCATGATGCCTACCTTAAGATATTTTTTAAATTTCTATAGCACTGTATCATAAAAAGTCTGCCTTATTTACAGTGCAAGAATCAGGCTAAGTAAGTATTTTAAAGATCCATATTTCAAGCAGTGTTGAACCTCTGCAGTATTCACTCAAAACACAGTATGGTCTTCTCTAATAAATTGCAAAATTCTAGCCCTCTCAGTGGTAATTCAAGGCTATTTGCAATGTTCTGAGGTTACAGCAGAAAGAGTACTCGGATCCCCTTGTATTTCTCTGGGGTTTGTTCCTGTGGCTACGGTGCGCTCTGCTCCGACTGCTGTTTGCACAGAAACGCGCCGGTTGGCCGTTCTGACTGACTGAATATCCCAGAAGTGCCTGCCTTTCTACATTTTAGTGCAACATCTCTAGCGTATTTCACACTTTATCATTCTGGGAAGGAGTGATAAACTGTCCAGTGTGTCCCTGAACAATTTCTTCACAATAAAAACATCATTATCCAGCCACAGAAAAGATACAGATCAAAGGGTAGAAATCACACGCTTTTCCTCATCGCAGCCCTTAGCAGTTTTCGCAGGCTGCGGTAAGTGTTGTCTGTCCCTGCAACCATCTCCTTGGAGCTGAAAAACACGCTGCCCTTTTGCAGTCTCTTTCATTGTCTCTTGGAGATGTGTCTGCTCTCAGGAGATCTTTTAGGGGGGTTACTGGTATCCCCAGATTTCCTTCATTTCCTAGGCCCTGCATCTTGTAAGGGTCTGGCATCCTCCCTTGGTTCTCAGCTTTGCTCATTAAATCACCTTTCTGAAAGAGGCAGTGTCTTCACAAGCGATGGGCCAGCCATGAGATACTGACGGTTAAAGCTGTCAACTTGTGGGTCATTTCACTGATATTATTTCATTTTCTGAGTGTTTTTATCCTCTGTATCTACACATACACCCAGGAAGATGCACGCATACTGAAAATTACATGTTATTTATAAAAAAAAAAAAGGAAGCCCCAAACCCACATAATCTTTCCCCACATGTACTTATAGAAAAGCAGCTTGGGGTAAGATTCTTATTCCCTGTCAAAAAAAAAAAAAAGTTTCCCAATACTTGTCTGATGCCTTCCTCATGATCAGTAAAAAAAAAATAAAGTCTTTCAATATCACCCAAGTATGTCCCTAGTTACAAACTTGCCAGAAATAAGCAAGCACAAAGTTTTATAATTACATCCAAAAAGAGAACAGACTAGGACAACCTTCTTTGCTGCTTATTTAAAAAGCAAATAATAAAATCAACCTGCTGCTCCATTCCAGGAAAGAAAGCAAGACCTCTGAAGCCTGAGTGGCACCTGAGCACCTTCTCGCCAAGGATACAAATGCAGGGAAAAGTGGCAGAGATGAAGAATCTAACCCTGTATCCTCCAGATGGCAAAACCAAGAGTGTACATCGATAGTCGGTCATTAACGAGCATCAGAAGTGCTGTGTGCCTGGTAGTGCCTCCACCCCGCTTCTCCAAGTCCACAGTCACAGAGTTTTTATCCTTCTCCTCCCCACAGCTGCTGACAAGCCCCAAGGACACCATCCCAGCCAGTACAGCTGTGGGTTGAGTTTCATCCTGGTAGAAAAACACCTCCAAAATCAAACAAAGCCCATGATTTACCTCCTTTGATCTTCACTCTTGGGAAGTAAGCCAAGCCTGGGCTGGGTTTCAGTGGGACTTGGGAACACAGCCAGATTAAGCACAGGCTCATGGCAGTCCAAAATAGCAGTCGGAAGTTTGAGACATGATTTGGCTTTAAAAGGTGTGCTGGCTTCAGCCAGCCCCCAGGGGAAACACCACCACCAGCAGTTTGGACAGAGAGTTTGATGGAGGGAAATTGAAGAAATAATAGTGGACAGAGATATGATTTTGGAGCTAGCTCTACACATGAGAAATGCTTGTCAAGAAGCCATTAAATAAAAGTTACATGACGGAAGAATAAGCAGCAAAATATAAACAGTGATACAGTCAAAGCATTGACTAAATGTAAAAGGAAACAGAAATGGTCTTTATAGTAAAGAATTTACTATGTACTTGTTTTTCACTTATGTGTGTTCTCTGCAAGAACAGTTATCCTATCAGATGAGAAATTACATTAAAAAGTTGATTTTCCAATTACAAATCCTGTAAAATTAATTTTGATTCTCTTATTATCCTCCAAATTATCAAATTAAATTGCTAAATAATTTGTTGTAATATTTTTATAAGCAGTGAAGTCTATAATTCACTGAGTCCTTATTTTTCTTCTTTAAAAGACGGGTGGTTCTCTGCTCTACTTCAACCATGTAGGTTACAGCCATAGGTTCCTGGAGATAATCACTGATGGTTCACCGCCTGCCTCAACTACTACCTGTAGGTATTCCAAAGGGGTATTTTCATCAAGTTCTTATCTTAGTTTTAACCTAGTTGATTATTCCCACACACAAAGGGAGAATAAATCTATTTTATATGCCCTTTCTGGATCCAAAAAAAGATTTTTAACACTTCATGTGCTGTTCGCAAATGACCATTTCAGGATGGTTCAGAGTGCCAGCCTGTACCTTCACCTTGTCTCAAACCAAAATCTGGCACTGAGGTGCCAAGAGAACATAAGACAAACAGAAAACCTAAAACTAACTGAGGGAAAAATAATCTAATGGGAGTTTCTCTGGCAATGGCACTTCTAAAATGGGCTATTTTTCTCTTGAGCATGGGAGAGAGATGGGGTTTACACAGTGAAACCCATTGCGCAAAGGCACTTGCAGCCACCTGAGCGGTGGAAACCCCCAGTGCCGGGTGTGCCTGCAGCAATGCCAGCTCCTGCAGCAGGGCTCTCGGGCAGCTGCAACTGCATGGGAAGTCATCCTCCTCTGACTCCAGAAAACATTGCCTTGCGTCAATGACATTTGTCTGGAAAAATTAAATCTCCCCTATATCGTGTTGCTTCACACACTGCAGCCATCCCTATCTAAGCCTACTCTGCATATTCTGCAGAGGCATGCCTAGGGCAAGCAAGGAAAGGATGCCCTGCCCAAGTGGAGAAAGCCGAGCTGCAGCCCGAAGTCTTCATTGCGTTGTTGGTTAAGTACAACAGACCTCGAGTGTCAGCACATCCCCAAGGTCTGCATAAGGGGCAGGGCAGGAGGAGGCCACCCCAACAGACCACAGTGCATGTGGCAGAGCAGAAGGTGCAAAAAGGACCAGGCTAGTATGGACAGTATAAGGGGTGGTGACTCTTGCACAAATTGCTAACCTGAGGTACAGCCTGAGGAACCAGCAGGCAAGTAAGGAAAACTGATATATACCAATTATAGACCTTGAATAAAAGGGTTAAATATATACTTTAACATTGGTCAGATGTAGGGCGTCATCTTCAAAAGGCTGTGGCTGCACTAGCAGAATCGCCCGCTTGTTCAGACTGGACAAACAATAGTTTTCAAATTTAGGGACAGACTGTTTCACACACAGTCTGGTGAGAACTCCCACGAAGTGATGGAGGAGAAAGGTAGCACCCCATCACTTGGAGACCCTAACATAAAAGGGTCTTTACCCTGAATAGAGGAGTCAGAAGCCAAATGGGTTGATGTGCATTTGGTTCAATAAGCTCATCAATTTCAGTTTGACCTAGTTCTATGATCCATACAGCATGTTTCATAGAAGAGATTAGATAAAAGCACAGCAACTTTTTAAATTCAGTCTGGATCCCCCCAAACAATATCTCTTACTCTTATTTTCTGAACTATTTCCCCCTGTAAAAATAGCAAAAGGAACACAGATGACTGACAGCAATGAACTTACTGTGAGCTAATGACTGCACTCTGCATGTCCCCATTAGTTAAGGATGAATTAACAGAACTGCTAAGCACGACTTTCAATATTACAATCCCTCTAACTCTTGTTCAGCTACACAAACACCCTTCACTTATACACTCACACTCTCCAGTCACATTTGTTCCACCCACTGCTTAAGGAGGACACTAAATATATAAACAGAAAATCACTGGGATTGTGGGTGTATTCTGCCTGAGCAGCACGCACTGAAAATAAGTCCTCATAATCACGTACATATTTCCTCCTTGGTCTTTAACAGCCAGTGTGAGTCACACTGCTACACTTCCTTATAACCTAGATAGCAATTTGGAAGGCTTAAGCTAAAATATATAAAAAAAAAGCAAAGAGCTTTCCTCTTCCAGATGTAAGGGGGCAAATCTCATTTCCACAGTTACCTATTACCCCTAAGGAGTGGGAAGCAATTATCCACCCAGGAAAATAATTCTTAGTGTACTAAGCCATCCGAAAAGCACATAAAGATTAACCAGAACTGAAAGTTACTAGGAATGGGATAAGAGACTCTGTGGAAACTCAAATCAAAACTGGTTTTCTTCTTTACATCTCTGTGTCTCTAATTGCTTTAAAGGTTGCAGCTTTAAGGGTTAAGGGCATAATACAGCTACACCATCTGCCCCTCTTTTTTTTTCCTGGAGATCTCGTCCCAGACCTTCATCTGAGCTGAGCTTGTAACCTGCAGGTGGTGCAATACGATACAAAGACCTCACACGAGTAGATGCTTAACCTGGCCAGCTGGTTGATATTCCCCTACTCCTCCCCAAACTTGCTCTCTTTACCCAGCGTTTTTCTGTTCCTTGTTTCCACCCATTTCTGCTGTCATGCATGTTTTACCCCTCTATTTCTGCTGGATCCTCCACAGCTAAAGGCTCCTTGCTGTCTTTCTCTCCATCCTATGTGCACTCTGAAGCCCTCTTACTCTCACAGTCCCAAAGCAGCTTTGTCATTTGCCATTCAACAATCTCATTTGCTCAGAGAGAGAGATATAGATTCCCCTCGCCTACTATGAACCACTGATTCTTCTTCAAATCCCAAAGACGTGATGCTATAGGTTTCAAAAGCAACGTCTTTCAAACTACTTTGCAGGATATTTTTAGAGAAGTACCACTCTGGTTTAAATGGCACCATGAAGCCCAAGCCAGAGGAGTATTAGCAATACCTGGGCCTTCAGAAAGCTCACCAAAAGTTCCTACTATTGGAGGCTGGAGGAACACGGGTGCCTTCACAAATGTTGCAATCCAGCAGTTATAGACTTGCTAAATTACACAGGCTGTGTGCCTGAGCCTTTACCGCACTTACCAAATGGCAAACTAGCAGAAAAAAAGCAGTTGACATCTGCTAGGGTAACATGCTGGGTTCTGGGTATGTCAGCTGGCCCAGCTGCTCTTTACAGAGGTTTATAAAAGAAATCAAAGCACGTATCATGCGATTCTTCAATGCACAACATTTCTGTTCTGACACATTCCTGTGGCTGTGGGCGGAAGATCCATACAAAATGATGGTGCTGCTTCTTAGCAGCCGTATCATTTGAGTTGCTTTTGAACTCCTGGGTGCTTCTGTTTCTCAACAGAAGACTGAGAAATAGTCTTATCTGTCTCTGTAGAAGTATTTTTATTTGTCTGTTAAAAAACAATGAGAGTTTTGTCTTGTGACCACAGCAAGCCAAAAAAAAGCCAAACCACCACTGCGCTATTACCCTGATGATCAACTATTCTAAACAGAACTGTAGATGCTAATTGTCAGCTGGAAGTTTTTGCAGACAATGAGATGCAATGTACAGATACTAAGATGTACAAAGCCAGAAATTCCCTAGTAATACACTTCGCTCATATCCTTTATACAGGAAAAAGCAACTCCTAACTCTTTATATCAAAAAGATTCAGTGTTCCAAAGCAGTTAATTTTATACTAACAAATGCATATTCATCTCAACTTCCTATGAGCTCAGCTGTGTATATGAACCTGCACAGACCAAATGATGAAACATTTTGGAGATAATTCTATTTTTGAGACAACTAAGTAGCTATTCTTTAAATTCCTCAGCAACTCCTTCCCATCCTCCTTCCCTCTGTCTCTTTTCTTCTTTGTTAGAGTAACAAACTTGGCATGTTGTAGCCTGCTTCCTTCCACTGAGACTTCAGAGTCGCTTTCACAGTGTAATTGTGAATTGTCAGTGTAATATAAAGTAGAATTATCCTCAAGATCAGAACACTACTCATGTAGATACATATAAACCACCTAGTCTAAGCTTAAAGTTGTCCCTAACACAAACCTACATCCCTCCGTATTTACCTTAATTTTTTTTCTAGTGCCAACAAGATAAAAAAAGAGGGTTCAAAGCCATTGACTTTAATGCAGAAAAAGCATCGTGCTTTGGAAAGTATGAAAAGATGCTCCTGCATGAACAAGTCATTAATACTTCAGTTGGATGTTTTATATCAGCAAGGAAAAGGTTCCTATCCACTGTGCAAAAATTCCATTTCAATGTGTAAGTGAACTGGCTTAGGTAGGAGAATAATATAGAAGAATCAAGGAAAAATCAAATGAGAAAAATCACAGGAGAAAGACACATGCAGAGGAAACTGAGAGCTCTAAAACACACTTCAAAGGGCTATCTCAGTACTATGTAAGTGTAAAAGAGAGATGAGATCATGGGGTTTTGTAGGTGCAATCAGATATATACTTTTAAACAAATTACTTGGTCTTGTCCAAATATCTAGTATCATCCAAAAGGTTCTCTCCTCTTATTAAGATAACATTCATGTCAAGAAATTTTGTTTGTTCAAATCATTAGGATGTTTTTCTTGCAGTTATGAAACTCATTAGATTGATAATCATTCACTGAAATTATTCCATACTGTGATTAATGTTCTATCACATATACTGAATAATAATCCAATAGTACTAGGTGCTTTACTGTTTTATAGGCTTAGTCTTAGAGACTAATAAATTCTGCAGAGGCTATACATGTGAAAGGAGTATTTCTGCCTTCATTTGTGTTTACTTATTTGCTTACACAACCTCCACCGACGCTTTCCCAGGAGTATCATCTTAAGATGAAACTTTCCCCCCAACTATATTTGCTTTTAGTGTAGATAACTTCAAAGAGATTTTTAGTGATACGGCAAAAGTGATGTTGGTGTGAACTCTGGGTTCATCCCTTCTAATTCACCAAAACAGTTATGTAAGTTCGTAGCTAAAAAGATTACCCATCGAACTACTGAAGTTAGATGTACATTACAAAATCAGGTCATGCTAGTTCCAGGCAATCAGTCGTTACATTAAATTTCTTGGTGTTTTGTTCCAGTTCACCTGCAATGTATTTTATAAATCAGTAGAAGAAATTCAACCTCAATATCATTCTTAGGGGTTTTTTGATTGGGTTTTGTTTGTTGTTTTGTTTTTCTTTTTTTCCTTTTTTTTCCCCCCATTCGTTTGGTTGGGTTTTTTTTTTCTGAAAATTATCATCTAGATCTGTGACACAATAAAGTGAGACAAGGTAGTAAACATTTCTGGGACTAAAGAAAACATATAATTCCTACACATCATATGTGTCCAACCGCTATTCTCTTTAATAGTGCCCACACCATTTTCTGAACAAATTTAGGGACCTTTACAAGAGAAAATGAACATTTTAGCATTCATGTGTTGTTCAGAGTACCTTCTAACGGTACTGAAAAATACCACTGAAAAAATGTCATAAACACATTCCCAATCCCCATGGTTTTTGCATTCAAAACTTTTGCTTATATTCTGAAGTTATATCTGAGCAAGATGAACATGGGAGCAGAGATTTCATGACAAGGTTTCATTCACCTGAGTGCCATCTGTATCTATTGCCATTCTATACATTATCCATATGGAAGTTTTAATACTGAGTTGCATAGATAATTCATTTGTATTTTCAGGTAATAAAAATGGATTAAAGATATAAACATTCATATGCTATGTAAATCCACAGGTGAAAGTATAAATACATCATAAGATTTTTCCCTCTTTCCTCCCATCCATGTGATTTTTCCCTGATATTCAGAGACAAAGTGATGCATAAAAATGCAGTACCTTTGTATTTTAAGGAGCTTTTTCTTGAATAGCTTCAAATACTTTCCTTTCTATTTCATTTATTTTCTTTCCCTGGGATTTCATTTCTTTTTGTTGAATAAGTAGTATCAAAAATGATGAAAGAGTAAGCATGAAGAAAATGCAAGGTGAAAAGAATAAAAATCTCAGCAATGCTCTGGCAACACCTAGAAGGGTTAGCCCACAACTGAGAAAGACACCTCAGATCCTCCCTTCAGGCTACAGAAGCATTTTCTTCCTTAGTATGGAACAAATAATTCAACTTCTCTGATTCAACTTCCCCATCTAAAAATGGGTCAGAATTACAGCATCTAACACTTCTTAATAGTATTACACAAATAGAAAAATATTCCATTCACAAAATATTCATGAATAGAAAAATAAAGTAAACATTTTAGCCAATTAATTGCAAGCATTTAAAACAAGAATATGTAATTACTTGAAACCTAGCTATTATGGGTCATATATTCATGCCTTAGCAGAAGTAAGCAATGTTTCTTCCATAAGCCTCTCTAAATCCAACAGATCAATAATGATGACACCAGACAAAACGCATCAGTCATGATGATTACATCTCTTCCAGTCGTTTAGTATTATAATAGGAATAAAATCCATGTGCTGGAAGACTAACACACTCACTGTCTTCAGTATGAAAATTAATGTCTTGGTTTTTATGGAACAGGATGCCACTATGCTAAAGTCCTGCACTTTGCCATTTAAACTGTCCTATTATAGAGAAATTTATCATTCTTAGTCTCAATGGCATGCTGGTGGTGACCTTAAATGCATATTTATTTTTCAATAAAGCCCTTTTTACCACTGACAGAGAGATGCAAAGTTAACACATGTATCTATGTAAAAAAGAAATCAAAATAATTATGCAACATACACCACATTCCAAACTGATGGAGGATTTTAATCAGTTGGAACACAGAAATTTTTTTAACCACCGTATTTTTATTTGCACACACATATGAAAGTCTTGAAGTTTCACTGTGGCAAAGAAACATTTCTACAATCAAAACGTGGTTCAAGCCCTATGTGTAGAACGAGTCATTATTACTGTCTACAAATATATCAAAGACGTGCAGTAAGTTTTCTTCTTCTGCGGGGTAGAAGTGCCAAGAGGACCTACAACTCTGCTATTTTTGTGTTAGAATGAAAAATAGCTGTTTGAAATCCAATAAAACCACTCAGCCTACTTCAATTCCATAAACATTCTGTTACCAGAAGTTTAAATTAATCCATCTTAGATTAGGGATCACTCACTCCAGTTCAGAATTGAGCTAAACACTTTTAAATAGCAAAACAGTCATGCTGAAAGATAACTCATCTACCAAGTGAAAACTCCTCAGGAATTGCTCAAAGGCAAAAAAAAAAAAAAAAAAAAAAAGAAGAAAATAAATAAATTTAGAAATGCTCTCTAACATTGAGACCACTGTTACTTTGTGATGTGATGTATACGAAAACACTTTCTGAAAATAGACGCAAACGTCCTTGGCGGTGAGGCGAGTTAGAACAGAGTGGAAGAGAATTCCTGTCTCAGCATCGAGAAATAATTTTACTTATTTGTTTTGCATCTGTTCAGTTTTTTTAAACACTGTAAGAGAACAGTAGTAAAAGGCTCAGAGCTGCTAAAACTGAGTTAACTGTGCATACACAGAGAAAGAAAAGAAAGGAAAAAAAAGATTGGTCCCTACCATCTCCAACAAACTGAAGGAGGGCTAGATCAATTTGTCTCTTCCAAGGTGATCCTTTCTGAAGTGCTATTCCATAGCCCGTAGTGGCAAAGATGTATCCACTCCCTATTGTGACAAGTTTGCAGCCTTCATCTCTTCCAGCCTTGTAATTCAGCACTGCTGCATCATAGATGAAAGCATCCAACTTTCTGAAATAAAAGAAAACATTTTACAAACCAAATTAGGGACAGCTGTTGTCAGACTTCTTTTGTCCTTGATGTTAGGACCCTGTTGAATATGATATGGATTCTTTGATATCATTAATTACATATCCTGCTCTGCTGTATCTAAAATTAACAAAAGACATCTATTTTAGTGAGGGGAAAGTAGGACACATAGTTTTGCATTTCTATTTTAAGGGATGCTGTTAAAAAATACTGAGGAGGAGAAACCAAGCTACAAAATGATTTGCCCTGTTATCTTTGTATCTTTGCTCTCAAAATGGATAATAAATACTTGAGATGCAAAATGATCTCCAAAAACAACACAAACAGTAATAGAGAATTTAGAATTGAAACAGCAATAACCAATTAGCTTATTTAAAATACTGAATGAGACTGAAAACGTGACTTCACCAGTTCTAGACACACACTTTTATTTTACATCTCTTTCCAAAAATAATCAATGAAGGTGGAAGTTAAGTCCTTGCTAAGACAGAGGAAGGTATTGGAGCATATCTGATATAGCTATTTAGATTATAATTTATAATTATAGAAAATACTTTTTTATGATTCGCAGTTCCAAACATATTATTTGTGTACCTGGAGCACAGCAGGATAAAGGAACTTGTGGAAAAGTTGAAGTCTTTCAGTCTATCTACCTAAAAATGTAAGAATGGGATAATCCCATTCTTTAAGGTATACAAGGAACACAGCAAAATAGAGGAAAACAAAACCAGTAAGGAAAAGAGGCAGTGTCCTTCAGGGATAAGTTTTAAGCAGCACTGTAAAGCAAGAGTTAGAAGAGACGGGTGCATGGGTATTTCACAAATGAACCCAGTAAAAGTGCATATACAAGAAGAGGAGGCCAATTGGAAGGACAATCACTTGCCAGCAGTAGACCTCAATCAAAGAAAACACATTCTTATACCTACAGAAATTCGTATGCAATATTTAAAAGGAAAAAGACAAAACTTAAGTTTATTTTGTATTGCTGCTCTCATCTGCAGCCAAAATCTTTAAGATTTCTACCACTTGCACAAGACCAGTAGAATACAGAGGCAACAGGAAAAAACTATCTCAGCTCAAACCCCACCTAAATGGTGCACTAAAACAAAGTTACGACATCCCCCAGCAACACGCTCTCCCTTTTCAACATCTTTGCCCATCCCACAGGAGTCAGAGGAATGAGGAGGACGTAGCTACACAGTCGGCTTCACAGGTTGGTGTAGGAGGAGTCTGCACCCTGCCACCCTCACCGGCACTGCCTGCCCTGCCTGCTCTGCCTTTGAAGAGCCACAATGCATTACTGGGGAGAACTGCTAAAATTTCCTGATGGGATGCAAATGACAGAGGCTGGCAAAACACTGCTCATAAACAGTTGGGACCTGTCTTTGTGGAAAGGGAATTGTAAAAATAAATTAATTGTGGCAGAAACAGGTAGAAGAGCATCAACTTCAATAATATTATATCAGTATGTACCGGTTGTGAATTCTGTTGCTGTTTAAGTTTTGGAATCACACTTGCCACTAGCTTAAATAAGTTTATGTTGATAAAGCTTTTCATTTATATCCACAGAACAGAGCAAGACCTCGGCATATCAGAATTTGGCTACTGACAGAAAAAAAAAAAACCCCACACCAAAACTTTCATGCATGACATAATTAAATGTTTGTTCTTAAATAATCAATCAACAGATTCATACAGAACCCTAACTTCTGTGGAACTCTAGATCAGGCAGCAAAAATGTGCCATTAAAAAATACTCCCATCCATCTCACATTAACCAAGAGAAATACCAAGAGAGATTGAGCTTGTTGGATTTTGTCTGCTGTCATGAAAAAGCAAAGAGAGAAGTTCCTGTCACTACTTACTGTACTTTATTGCTTCCCTTTAAGGGTACTTACCCCAACAGGCACCATTCAAGTCATCAAATTGAAATTTAGTGAAGTAATTAGAGAAAGTACAGGTGGCTCATGCAAGCATTAAAAGAACTAGCTGGGCCATCATTTCCTTTGTTTTTCCACTCTTCCCTAAAACTCACTTGGTGCAATCCTCAGCATAAAGTCAGTTTAGCTCCATCAATGCTAAAAGTCTAACTCTCTCCTTCCTTTAAATGGGTAATTTAACACAGAGAAAACAAGTACTAAACATTTGGTAAGTGATGTGTTGCAAATTCAATCTAGAAATAAGATATAGATGGCTATCTTGTACTGAGTGTAACCAAACTGGAAACAGCCATGAGGGTGTTGGGGTACTGCCCAGGCCTGCAACGTTCAACACAAGACCAGACAGTTTTCTAAATGATGTGCTTTGATTCAGCACTTCAGACATAATCTTTGGTTTGTGTAGAGAGAAAGAACAAAAATCCATGTCCTTTAGGCAGACACACAAGGGGAAAAAAAAAAGAACCTGCTTCCTCTACCCTCAAGATACTTATAACAATTCTGGTCTACAGCAGACAATCGCTATATTCAATACAATCCAATCTCGTGCTTTTAGACCTCTGCAGTTATCTGTGGGGAAGGAAGGATACTTCCCCTCTCAGTAGATGCCTTTGGCTCAGGCAAAGGATTGGAAGGTAATGCTCCTCTCTGTGGTTACAGACCCTGCTGCAACCCCACGACCCAAGTTAAAATACACTCTAGAATTTGTTATCTGTTTATTCTGGGATTTATAGCTTTGCAATGTAAGCATATAAAATACATGCTGGTAAACAGAGAAAACAGAGTCAGCTGTTCTTCTGTCAAAAGAGACTCAGTCAGAAATATGGGGGAAAAGATATTTTTGCTAAAGACTCCAGGGCAAAAGCCTTGTGCTACCTCAGAAATCACCCTCTTCATATACGGCTTGCCTCCTTAGTTAGTGAGCAGTGTAGTAAAACCTTGGGACAGAAAGACAAGGCATGATCAGAGTTTCACTCACTTGCTGTGGACCCACCTCCCCAGAGAATCTGGCATCAGCTACACACAAGGAAAGCAGGAAAGTATTCTGAAGATGCAGAAGCCTTTACTTCTGAGGGTTGTCTCCATGCTACTTCTATAAGGTCACAATAAATCTCATTACAGAAATCAATTTAAAAACATGAGGTACTTTCTTGACAGATGCTGAGGGCTGAAAGGTTCTGCCATCAGTTGCTGCCCAATGTCTGAAATGTAAATCAAAAAGTTGATTGCCCTGAAAAAGTCTTGCTGTCTACAAATGCAAATTCATAGTCAGAATATATTTTTTCCATTTCCAACATAAACCTCATAACCTCTCAAGGCTTAATTATCTCTTCATCATGTGCTGATTACAGAAGTACTATTCCTTGCAAAGCAGAGCTTCAGAACATGATGTACCCCTGCAGTGTGGGCAGAGAGTAACAAGCCACGACTGAAGCTCTCAGATGTTAGGGCAATCAACTCTTCCATCATCAGGAGGTGAATTTCCTGACACTGAATTTTTAAGAACTTTCAGATAACTTTAAGTATTCCTCAATAAGAGTTCCCAAAAACTGAGATAGCGAAATCTGGGCAAGTCCAAAAATTTGACCCTTTCCAAGTTTTTTGCAAAGATTGCAGTGAGCATAATCTCTGGAAGAAGACAAAGCATGCATTTGTGCAGGCCAGCAGGCTGCTGGGGCCACTTTCCTTCCTGCTATATCTATGTGGGGAAAGGCACATCTGCTGTTTTGCTTGGCATTGATGGAAAATCCAGGCTGCGTGTGTGGCAGTGACTGCTGGACGCAGTAGCCCATCCTTGTCTTGTCATTCTCAAGGCGGGACTGGCAAGCCTGGATCTCTGCTCCAGCTCACCCTTTTCTTCTTTCTCTTTTCTTTGTACAGATGGACTGGCAAGCCTCAGGATCTTTGTTCTTGTGGCAGCAAAATTCAACTGTGCTACACAGCTGAGATTTGTACTGGTCTGAGCGCTGACCATTCTGCTATTTAAGTTACGTGCTCACTGTAAAAGAGCTTACACGCACCGAGTACAGCACCCACTTCAAGAAAGGCTCAAAGCCTCTTGCAAACCTTAGTCATGTAAAAATGAATCCATTAACTTGTCATTTCAGTGCAGCCACTCCAGGGGATGAAAAGCTTTGTCACATTGTGTAGGTTTAAATAAACTGCTGAGAATTATTAGAAAGATGAAAGAGAACTACAGAAACTGGAATGCAGCAAGAAAGATTTAAAACTGCCATAAACTAGCCAAATGCGCCAGGCATTCTCAATGAATGCAGAGGCACAGGACTACAGTGCTATGAGTCATCTGAGCAACTGGCAGGTTTGTAAACTTCCTCAGAACTACTGCAATAATCCTGGGTGGGAGAGAAAACAAACATTTTGGAATATTTATACAAGAGAGACTACAAAGGCAAATGTCCTTCATTACCTAGCAAGCACAAAGAGGAAAGGGGGTGGGGAGAATTTTAGCTCACAAAGCATAGGAGAACATCAGGTGTTATAAAATTACAAATTGGAATAGTTCTAAAACATCCCCAAAAGAGCATTACTGAATCTAATAATTTGAAGCAGGAGATCTGTGAAAAACAAACGTGGACAGTCTTTTACCTAAACATTTATGAGTCACCAAGAAGTACAGGAGTTGAAAAATCAGAATAGCTTTTGCAAAAACCCATTCTCTGAAGTACTGCTGTACACATTTAAAAATGTCTGCGCAAAGAAAATTTAAATTTAGAGGAAAAGGTACAGAAAAGTAATTTCAGAAAAGCTGAAAACACTTCCCTATAATTTCCCTCATCTTTATTATTGGCACATACTTTTCATCAAATTCCTATGATGAAAATTGAAAAGGAGGATTAGGATAATGCTCCTTTATTGGTCACAGCTTCTTTCTCAAGAACATTAGTATAGCTCACTTGGAAAATATTACTTTGCTTCCTTAACCAACCACATGATCCTCCAGCAATTCTGTTTTCTTGATGGAACGACAGGGAAAAATCTAAAATGGCAATGTGCTTAGTAGTTCTGAAGACACAAACAGTAATCCAGCACACTAGAAATCAATCTCTTTCAGCTACTTTGTGTCCTGTTATGACCGGTGTTGTAGTATTCAGAAAATAAGGGGGATGCTTTAATGCAGTCTTGTTTATTCACATTCTTCTATTTTACTGTCAAGCACTGGAGTCTATGGAACAAATAATATTGTGTTTCCATTGAGGTTCAGAGAAACTGGAGCATGACTGAAGACACTTTCAACTACTGCAGTAAATCCAAACATATAATATCTACAGCAGAATTAATTTCTTGCTAAAGTGGGTACCATTCAGTGCAGTGTTCATCTGTCAGATCCAGGACGTTAACTTCAGAATCAATTTTTCTCACTCTCCTTTTTTTATGTTTTCTGACAGCCCAAATATGTTCTTTTCATGGCCAGACAAAAGCTGTGTATTATTACTAACACAGATTTGACTTACATAAAACCAGAATGCATGTAATATATGAAGTGCACCATCATAGCAATTTGCTTGCACTGCATTTTTCTGTAAACAGCTGTATCACAATGACTTTTCTAAATTATTTTTGATGAAGAGCACCTTTTAACTCAAATATGTACCTTCTGGGGCTTTTTCTGAAAAATTAAAGGTAAATTACATATTTAAGAATAATTATTCATTATAAATTATATAAATTTTATTCTGAGGAAAGATAGCTAATGAAATCCAACCTATTTTTGAAATTTGCCTAGGTGACTTAAAAACTAAGAGATGTTACTCCTCAAATTTGCTTGTGAATAAATGCAAAAGAGACTGCAAAGATTATTACATAGCAAGCGTCATACCTGTTTACTAAGGCTCCAGTCATGTCTTTTGAAAGCACGATATTTAAAATTTCACTCTTATTACAAGTACCAGTAGGTCAGTGAATCCTCAGAAAAGACTTAACACCACCTTTGCCCTCCTCTCTTTATGCCCAATCCCATTATCAAGAACCTTTTACCTATTAAAGCTTTGTCTCCTAAAAATAATTTGAGACATACAGCTCATTTCCAAAACATTCTGAAAAAAACCACTACTTTTCAACTCTTTTGCTTTTAAAAATAAATTGCATAGTCTGCAGAATAGATGTCTCACATGACCCTTAAAGTAGCACTTATAATTTGATATTAGGCAAAAAACTGGTATCCACTTAAGGCTGGATTAAACATAAGCATATATTTTTGAGATCATCAATACTATTGTTGGGAGGGCAGCAAGTGCAAAAATACCAGCTTTAAAAAATGATGGATTTACATTACAGATTTACAGATGTATTACAATTTTGATAATTTACATTTTATCCCTTCTTTATCCACAGAAGGGATAAAAGGGAGTATGTCAAGAGTGCACAATGAGAGACTAAATGTGATTTGTGCATCTACAAAACTATGTCCACTGGATCTAATGCCACAAGGTCACTAAGGAATGACACAGCAACCAAAGGGAAAGAAGGCTGCTCTGAAGACAAGGCTTCAACGAAAGTGCTCTACCGTGACACTTTGATAATTGCTGGAGCAAGAGAAGCAGATATTTAACATTTAGCATGAAGGACTGATGATTTCTTTTACCCAGTTTTAACTAAAATGCATTTCAGGTTATCTGATGGCAGTTCATCACCAGCAGTGACTATCTTTTAGCACATATTCAAATGGTTCCACACAGACCTTAAGTTCACATACGCTGGATGGATTTCTCGACATCTTGACACTGCCAATTCTTTAGGGGAAAATTTAACAACCGCCCCCCTGCAACAACGCAGATTAGCAAAGTTTAAACCAATAAACGCTGAATTCATTAGCAGGGAATAAGCTTTCAACTTTTCTCCCAGATCAAACTGTCCTCACTTCAATCTTCACACAGAAAACGTAGACACAAAATTTGAAAGAGCAAGCTCTGACAGACATTAACACCATCATGAGAGAATGTGGAGGCTTCACCTCACCTGTCAGGGCAAGCTCAGGCTGCCAGAAAAGCCACTGTGAACCTTCCAGCATCACTTGGCTGTGGTTACCTGACCAGGCATATTCACCCTCCTCACCCACAGGAGCTCCCATTCACCACCCCTCTTGTCCACTTGCTCTCCCAGTCCCTATAACATTTCCCTTAGCAACAAAATAATGGAAAAATTAGCATGTCTTTATGATTAATTTATACAATGGAATAGTGTCCCACTTCAAGTCTTGGAAGCAAAGCAACAAAGTACTTGCAAAGCGTCAGTTTATCAAAACACAAAATTTGAATAGTGAAGTAGGGGGGAATA
Organism: Cariama cristata; assembly: GCF_000690535.1. Classification (NCBI taxonomy): domain Eukaryota; kingdom Metazoa; phylum Chordata; class Aves; order Cariamiformes; family Cariamidae; genus Cariama; species Cariama cristata. The sequence goes on from NW_009617961.1 coordinate 111,149, forward strand.
TATTTTTAGATTAAAGGTTTTGTCCCAGTTACAATAGCATAATGAAGGATAAATTCAGCACAGTTCACCAAGCACCCCATCTCATGCCCAAATCAAATGAATACTAACACTTAGAATAGCTTCTTCTCAAAAGAAGGGTGGTTCAATGGGATAAAGCTACTTTCACGTGTTCATTTTACTTCCAGGTACTTTGTAATATTTAAAGACATTAGATAGATAACTGCATTACCTAAAAAATGGTGATACAGACATTAGATCCCAATAACCCTCTAAATGCCAATATCAGTATTGGCCTGTTCTTCAAAGCCTGCAAGAACCAGCCTCCCCCAGAAAGTCCCCTGGAACCGCACATTAAGTTCTACACAGTCCGTTATTTATATAGACTTTTCAACACATGTGGAAGAAATACAAGAATGTGAGAATAACTGCATTTCCTGAAAGGACTGCAAGTGATGGGGAAACACGGATCAGTCATCAGAAAAACTGATGCCAGAAAATTCTGCCACAAATGGAAATGCCATATGAAGTCTTTATCTCTATGCTGCCAGCTTGGTGACACTTTGTAGTCCAGACCCTGCACTCTGCTCACTTTAGCAGTTAACACTGGCAGTAAAAGTCAGAAAGCTACGCTAATTCAGGCATACATTTCTTTTAAGCTATTCGATTTCAGAATTGATACTTTAGCAAACAGATCCTCTGAAAAATGTGGCTAGATGGAACAGCAAATTTAAATGTTTTCATGTCTTTCAGCACAAATAGCCGTGGTGCAGTTGCAAACCAGCTTTCCAATTCCTAGCTTGGGTAACTACAGTTGTAACATCAATTGAAAATCAGTCCCCTCAGAGTGAAACACCAAAAAGAATATTAGAATGAACACTGGAACAAAAATTAGATTTAAGCCCAACAGAAAGCATCATACTGTAAATGGAAATTAAGTTACCCTAGCCATCTGATGCCAAACTAAATGAAGCTATTGATTGCAGAAGTTACCTGAACCGAGTCAACGAGGAGAAAGTACTGAGTGGGCCAAACTGTTTAGTCGAGATTTCATTTTTACAGAATGTCAGGAAGAAAACCGTTAGTCACATTATTAGCTCCTTCAGATGGTTTTAAGGGAAGTGTATTTGTATTTGCACAATAATTTAGTACTTACTGTCAAAACTGATAGGAATAAATAGACATTCCGGAGCATGGCAAACATCTTGCTCTCCCAGGTAGTTTTGGATCTGTGCTCAGTGTTGTTTGACTTACAAATTTCCCCAGAGGTATATATGGTTAGGAATACCATACATGGGCAGCAGATCCTCACTGGCTTAGACTTAAGTCCCAACAATCTATGGCACTAGCAAACAATAGATGCTTGAGGAATAAAAGAAAGAAGGCATGTATGGATGCTATTGTCCCTGAATATATCTTCTTGGCTTCAGATGAATGGATATTTCATGAGCTACAGGCTGTATTAAGCCCCATCATTCTTAAGAGCTGCCAAATTTTTCACCTTTCACCAATTCCTTCAGTTTCTTTCTGAGCTTGTTTTAATTTTGGTACTCACACCACCTTATCTCCAGAATGTAACTATGCCGATTTAACTCGACAAATGCAATATTCTATCAATCACTACTGAACTTTACAAAGGTCTGGTGCCAAACAGTGAAAAGACACACACAGAGAGAGAGGCTAAGAGACAGAGAGAGAGAGCGCAAAGAGGAGAGGCCGACTGATGTTCACTTTTATTTAAAATAATTTTTAACTGATCTCAGTTGTGATTATTTCAACTTGTCAGCACTAAAGAGTACTACAGAACAACAATTTCTGAAAGTATTTTACATATCTATTTCCACTTCAGCTACGGGCAGAAAGTATGCAGGCATAAAATATGATACTCCACATACAATTTAAGGCAAAAGTTGCCTGAACTCATCAGTGCTTCAGCTGTGGTCTAGCTCCGTTTCAGATTTCATTTGACTGAGAAAATTAAAGTTCAGTTCAGCTTTCTGCTAAGGAGTTCCCATGGTCCTGTCTCATAGCTCTATTGAATTTTTTATTTTGGCTTTCAGACCAGCTGCAGAAATGGATACTTCTAAGCATCAGCCTCCAAAAATGTCCAAAAGTTATATCCAGAAAAATGGTCTACTGGGTGCCTTTGTACAGAAGCAGAGCAATGCAGGAGCTAGTTAAATCAGCCCTCTACACTATTTTATATTCCTGACTATTAGTTATAAGTATCACTGACAGTGAATTATCTGAAATATTAATTTCTCATCTTGTCATATATTCACATTTTGGATTTATCACCCCCTTAAAGGAATGATCACCTGGCACAATAATTTGCCCTTTCAGGGTCTGACAAAAATCTTTTAAATTAATATCCTATAGATCTGATGAAAATATGGACAGTAATTTTCTTAAATATTTCTCCTTAACAAAACTACATTTAGAGATAGAAATTGGATTCACCCCTCAGTACTTTCCTTTAAAAAAAAGCGGCTAATTCCTATCTTAGATTATAAGTTTTGTTGTAGTAACAGCAGATGCAAACTCAGCAATATATTTTTCCAATCACATGTGAATAAAAAAAGTTTCAGATTCAGTAGTTTAAACTGGAGAATTCTGAGTATCCCAAAAGATCATTAAGGTTTTCATGCTTTGAAAGACACTTTGAAAGAGGAGAACATCATTCCCTCTTCATTAAGATCAGTACACACTTCAACCACAGGCTGTTGTTTCAGTAATATCTTAAAAATGTGACTGGAGCAATCTAAAAACTGGTTATTTCAGTTGCTGTATTTGATTTTTTTAATCCTGTTTTTGAAGCTTGCAAAAAACACAAAACCCAAGCAGGTTCAGAATAGAGAGCTTTGACAAGTAGGCCGTGAGAAAGCAGGAAAATGTCATATTCTTAGAATGATAGCTGGATATTAAGGATTTGATATATTATTTTAAAATTCAGTTACATAAAATAGTGCGTATGCTAAAGCTCTCTCCAGTAGAGTTTCTCTCTTCATGTACCATAACAGGCATCCAGGACAGTTGCAAGCAATAAATTATTACAGACTACAGATATCTCATGCTGCCCACTGACCTTTCCCCTTTTCCCTCAAACACACTTCAGAATGAACCGTCTCCAGCAATTTCTTAAAAATTTGGTAAAAGAATTGCTATATGTACTGTAAGATTAAAAGTCTAAGAAAAGAGTGAATATTCTCAATTACAAATACTGTAACGTGTTGTCAATCAGATACAGCCAAAAAATATTGAGCCGCTAGATTAAAAGTTTAAAAATTTATGTCTGATGAACATTTCTTTGAGTTCTGGTGCAAGCTGTTATTATCTGCCCACAGGAATGATGAAGAACTTGTGCTTTTTATGAAAAATTAAAATATATCATTTTTCTCTCAAACAGGTAATTTCTCTCATAGTTTCCCTCCTCTTTTTAGGTGAAAAGATATGAACCACAGAAAGAATAAAAACTAGAAAGTTTTTCCTTTGATGAAAATTTTTATGACAATTTTTCTGTAAAAAGAAATTGAAACATATACTGCAAAAAATACTGAAATCGTTTTTGTATCTGAGTGGAGATGTCAGCTGGCTGCCTAAAAGACAAGTTTGTTTTGTTTTTTTACTGTAAGCACACCACCACTTTAATCGACAGGCCTAATTAACAGAAGGTCCTGCTGGGCACAATCTGAATTGTGTTCCAGCTGACAGAAACGGAGACATTTGCCTCCTGGTTACGCCTGCGCCACGCTGCCGAGGCTACCAGCACAGCCTCTGACCAGTTTGTATCTGTTCAGTAAATAGCAGAGTGTGCAAAGCTGTGAATTGGATACAGTTTATAAGCACCGTAAGAGCAACAAAAATCCAATTCAGGCCAATAAACTTAGAGACTGAGGGTTAAAAGGGCATCAGAGCCTTCTAGGGTCTTCTCTTGCACATTCTCTGCTTAGTACGATTGCATTCTAAAATAAAATTAATATTCCTATTGTTGTTTTCACATGGGAGAGTGCACTTGCGGGGAGGAAATAACTTGTCATGCCACTCACATTGTTGAGTTAGGTACTTTCAGGTGTTTCTTCTAGCATTATTATTTGTCATTAAAAAACACTGAGGAATAGAAACATCGCATGTTCCTACCAAAGCGAGCAGCAGCTCAGAACACCCCCGCCGGCCGATAGCATCTTCTCAGGGGGCAGCTCAGATTTGATGATCCACTGCATCTGAGGCCGTACCTGCCGAGGCTCGAGCAGTGCAGAGATGCTATCACCATGGCATTCTTTCCAAGCGGCTTTGTATTTCTGCCAGTATGCCACAGACGACCAGGGAATAAGGTATTAGACTTGATGTGTATCAACTACCAAGCATAGCAATCTTAAGCAGGAAGGCAGATGGAGTCCCAGTAAACTTTAGCGTCAAATCCCTGAATATATAGTCACAGCTGTGGCTGTAAATAAAAAGTGAAAACCGCTCATGACAGCGAGCGGGTCTGCAGCTGTAAACAATGGGCTGCTTACCAGTGGGACACAAGGGATTCATTACTCCAGTTTCCTTGAAACAAGTTATATTCTCAGCTTTTTGCAGTGAAACTGAAATAAAGTCCTCATATCGATATGCTGCCATAACACAGCACCAGTTAGACCATCTCTTTTCTTGAAACAAGATATACACTGCATGATACTCAGCTGCAGTCCTCATATCCGTGAAAATTAAGGAAGTGAAGGCACGGGAAAGTTTCCTATTTTATCTCTTTAGTAAGAAGAGACTCCCAATAAAATTTTCAAATTTCAGCCATTAGCAGTTAAATCCCAGACAATATTCCAGTGTAGATGTGCTGGGGCAAAGGTGAGAACATGAAATATATTTCTGGTTTATTGCCATTGCATTTTCTTCTCTTGACAGCTTTATAGCAGCGGAACACATACACAGAGAAACACTGCATGCGAACTCAACAGCTACGAGCTGATACAACCCACACCAAAGAACTACGACAGGTAAGGTTGTTTAGCTTGCAAAAAGATAGTATTCCTTAACTATAACCTCTTCTGGAAAAATATAGCAAGGCAAACAGAAGCAAACCAACCCAAAAAGCCACTGTAAACATAAAACAATAAGTAACTACTTCCCATTCAAAGACTTATTCTCTCTTCAAGAAGCCAAATTAATAGGATCTGTCTCTCGGGTATAGAGGATTCTAGAAATGTAGATTAATTAAACGCAGCATAGACAGAAATGCTTGCAATGCATTTTTAGAACTTTATTTGATCAATAAACATCTAAAGAACGCAGAGAAGCCACAACAGCTCTAACAGAGCTGAACTTCAACCACCAAGAATACATTAGCTACTGTCTTACAGACTTTACTCTTCTGAATAACGCTCAGGAAAATAACTGCCATTTCTGTTTTCATTAAGGAAAAGGAACAAAAAACGCTGGAGAATTCCTGAGCTGCTCAGTCAGTCCTGTATAACAAGCAATCTGAAGCTTTGCAGGTAGGACAGGACATGTGGTTCAGCTGATCACCTATATGCATGAAATTCAGGGAATAACACTGGTACATTTTTTGACAAAATTGTAAGATCATGAATACTTTCAGTACTAAGTTGGATTGAAGGAGGGACAATATTTTGCCATTTTGAAAAATATTAAGTAGTACTTCAATAACAAGATGCAGGAATTTTTCTCCCTTTTAACAGCCCTGGTTGCAAACTGATACCTTTACTTAATAAATACAGAGAGTACTGCTATTGTTCAAATGGTGTTTCAGCAGCTTTCCAAGAACCGTATCTGTGAATCTCAGAAATAAGACACTGTTGACAAGAGGTAGGTATTACTGAGACTTTACAGATATTTTTAATATATTTTCAGAAACAAAGGTTGATTTCTTATCAAAGGGGAAAAGCCAATATAGCTGATAAATTTGCCTTCACCATTGATAGCAACAAGTCTTCATGAGTAAGCTGCAATGACCCCCCCATGGGGATTCACCTGAAGGAGTGGGCATAACGTCAATGTCAGTCTAAAGCAAAAAATCTCATTTTCCAAAAAATCTCATTACAGCATTTCCCGGATGATTCTTTTCTAGAATGATCTTAAACATTTTCAATGTTAATTCAACAAGACCGGTCCCAAACCTATTGCCCAAGTAGCAAAGTTCTTTGTTCTAATCCAAAAAAAAAACAACAAACAAATCCAGACGCTTTCCTTGTAAGTTAATTTCTGAAACACTGTTAGCTGCACCTCTCAAGGATGAAAAGAAAAAGGGGCTGGGTATTTTGTTCAAGGCTTCCCAGACGTAGATGTGTCCACACTCATCTCTGCATGTACAGCAATACTCCAACACAATATGTATCTAAACCCTACACCAGACCAGGAAATAAAGGTAGGCACAACATTTATTTTATACGTATTTCTATTTGTACCTCTGCCCTTGATGTTTTTCCTGGCTATGTTAGAGACTGGACTGAAGCAGCTGATTTGTCACTTCTTGCGAGAAAGCAAGATAAAAAACAGTTTGTTTTTTATTTTGTTTTCAGAATGAGGGAAGGGACATGACCATGTCTCCAACAAAAAAGAAATCTTAGAGAAATCTAAGCATCTGAAGCTTTATGTTTGTTTCCTTCCTGCTTTCTCCTTCCAATTCAACTCAATAATATTATGTATTAAACATGAAGGTCTCAAAGATCAAGATATTCCCAATACATCTCAAGAGGCTAAAGTTAATTAAAGCTGACCAAAATACTTAAGAGTTTGAGATGCAGCAAAACCAGACTGAACTGTGACAAAAGACTACTTGATAGTTTGATTCTATTTAGATCACATGCCACTTGTGTAGCATTATTCAGTCATTAAGTATTGCCTGATTGCTGATAATCAATCAGCAATTGATTGATTGCTTAAAATTGGAATCAAACACTATATACAAGGAATTAAAGAGGACTAAATCTTATGTCTTCGATTAAGCAAAAGTAGTTTTAAAAGTGAGAATGGAAATACATAGAGGTTATACAAACATTCTTCAGGAATAGCACAGGTACTATTTATTTTGACTCACAGCAGCAGTTATCAACCAGACAATCTTTGCAAGTCCTTCCCAGGTCTATAGTCTATGACTCTATAATTACCAGATAGTTCATCTTCAAAAAGCTGTGCAGAAGAAGCAAGCTTTACCATATGTAAGAAAAATTGCTTGTTGTGTGCTACCAATGATGAGGATGAAAAAAGAAAATAGATAAAAGTACAGGAATGGCTTTGACAAGAGATAAAGATGAAAACAGACAAAATAGCTGTAATAAGGCAAGGAGAACACATACATACTGAAGAGGAAAATAGAAATTATATATTTGCTTGGAAGCAGATACAGTTTGAGGAAGGAGAGACAAGTCATCCTTAAAAGAGTGGTAGCAACATAGGCTCCATGGGACAAGACGTATGAAAAATTATGTGATCAAGCAAAGTAGGGAAGGTGAAAGCTTGATCAAGTCTAGATAAGGGTGAAAGAGCAAAGAACAAACTTTTCATGAAAGAGAGAAACAATCTGGTCATATAATTCATGAGAGAGAAAGGAAGAAGATACAGTGCAGGTATAAAAAAAAAAAGAGGAAACAGTTATGTATACTGAAGAACAGAACAGAACATTTGGTAGAAAAAGTGAAAAATGACGTTTTTGAAGAATAGGAGTCCAGAGAAAAAGAAGAGGCAGGCAATTGTAATACACTACCAAATACCTATTCATGCTTTTCTATTCTCCCCCCTACAGAGAATGCAAGTTATTACAGTCCCATATTATACGATCTCATCTCCCTCATTCAGGACACTTTTAGCTGCAGAGATGCCTGAGGTGTCAGCCACAGGAGCTGCATCACATCCTCACCAAACGTATTAGCAAAAAGATCTGGGTGGGCTCAAGGTGAGGATGACAGAGCCTGATCAGTTTGGTCACCTAAATGAAATCATCTTTCCAGAGAGAAACCCCTCTGGGGCAAAAAGAAGGTACAATCATGCTGCCTGATCTGTAACAGAGTTCACTGTCCACAATGACCATACTGATTGGGTCTTTGCACAGTTCTTGCTCTGCAGAAACTGAAGGCAGAAAATTTGTAAGCTCACTTGACACTACACTCTTGCTGGAATGTCCAAACCTGTGATATAAGCAAACACAAAGTGACACTTATATCATGGGAAACTTCAGCAGCTGACGGCATGCTGTTTAATCCTTCGGTAAGTGCCATCAGACAAAATACTAAGGAGTGCAGCTGTATGTAGCAGTTACTTATATTGATTCGGAAAACACCGCACATGGCAGCTTATTTGCACCATCTGCTACAGAAATGTCAGTCAAAGGGAGCAAGGTAGACACCTCGGGGTGTCCACACTGAGAAATCAATTAGAAGAGGAAAGAAACTCCAGCGGGGAGTGGGGGGAATCTATAAAAAATTAAAAGCTTATGCTGTCAAAAAGGACTAAATCTTTTGAGGAAGAGCAGCAGCTGGCACAAGAGCAGTCAGCCTGAGTTTTAGTGATGTCCTGAACTCTCCTGCAGTCAGGTAGCCCCCCCCTTTTCATGCTTAAGTGCCTGACAGGTGGCCTGATTTTCAAGCTAACAGCAGGTTTTCAGGGCTTTCAGTAGCACAAATGGTTGGTGAAAAGGACGAGGAATATACATCCCCTAAATAAACTATCTATCCAACTGAACAAGCTCTAGCAATGGCTGAAATTAAGGATAGCTTCTTTAAAAATTCACAGCAGGATTAGTAGCATGCATCATCACCCAGAAAATATAACTTGCATACGATCAGTTGGAGCAGGAGTTGTCCCTCCAGTTTGGAAGACCTTGGGCGAGGTTTATCTCACGTTATGTTGCATGTCTACCTTAGGATGGGACAAACCATGCTTGACAAATGCCAGTTGATAATGCCTTCAGAAATGATGACAGATGGAGTCCAGACAGCAACATGGAGACAGCGGATAAGGAACTTTTTAAAGAAGGGAACCTGCACTTTAAGGAATGATTGGGGGACTTCAGCAGTTTTTGCATAAGAAATGTGTTACAATCCCCTACACATCTGGGAGGAGAGTAAAAATTAAAAGGACCAGCTGTTCCCCAAAAAGGAGCAAAAGTAAGAACTTAATTTAGCATAGGAAGAAATGTGTTCTGTATTCACCATAAAAAAACGCGGGCGACACATGCCTTGAAACAACCACTAGCGTAGATGTACTTAAATCCACTATGGGTAACTTTGCCTTCTCACTTCAAAACAGAACAAACCTAAACAAACTATATTGATAGATTATGATTGTTGTAATCCAGTATTATTAACAAAAATGCACATGCTATTATCAAACTTATATGCTTAGAAAAGGTAGAGCTAACACATTCCCATCACCAAGATGAACATTGATAAAAGTAGCGACCACTCTCATACCTTTTCAGGATTAAGAATCAAAATTCAGTCTATTTGTCCAGCCAGGAAGAATGGGCTACTTCAGAAAGAGAAAAGGATGGATGGCACTCAAGTCTAAATCTTAGATTATAAGGAAGAAGGACAGTAATATTTGCCAGAATATTTACCAAGATTGCAAGAAGCAGGATTAGATAGTACATTTGAGATGACCTCATCTCAACAGATTTTATGAAGATCGAAGTCAATACTTCAGATGTGACAGTAAATGTACAGGGCCATGGTAATTAGATGAGGGAAGAAAATGTAAGAGTGGACCTAAAAGCATACCAAAGGGATGGGAGGTTGAAAAGAAGTAACAAGTAGTTGCACATTGGCCAGACAAACAAGCTTTGTCAGAAATTCACCCTGCAAAAGCACATTGCTATAAGAGAGAGTTCTGCAAAGAGAACGAGAGACTGTACAAAACTTCATGTTCTGTGTTGAGCCCCCACCCAAATCCAGGTCCATTTGTACAATCGCTCTTTAAATTTGAGAAATACTAATTCTGCCCTGTGAAACTATTTCACATAGGACAGCAAATCTTCCATGTAATTTTGAAATAGCCTCACAAATCACAGGTAATCATTTTCTTTTCTGATATCTGTGCAGTGCAGTTACAAAACAGAAGAGAGCCATGTACTACACAGCATGCCTGACATGAGTCTGTTTTGCATCACAGTAGTACAGATCAATATTTCTCAGCTTCTGCAAAGCCTACAGTATTCTTTAAAATCCATGGAAAAAAGCTTACCCAGTTTTCAAGCTGACCAAGGCATCTTCAACTCCTTTCTGATTATACTTCGTCATGTACAGGTGCATATCAGGGTAGTTGTTTCTGATATTCCTCTCTGTGCTTCCATTTGGGACCGTTCCAAATCGAAAAGGAGGTGAATAATCATATGGCCTTTGAAACTAGAGAGAAAACGGGAAAAAAGCAAAGCGTTTCAGGCATTCAAATGTGAAGAAGGGCAATTTCAGGTTGAAAAAAACAGAAGTTGTATAAGCTACCTCAAATTTCTTCTAGGCAAATACTGTGGGTTAATTCAGCTCTATTATACCAGAAATTGTGTCTTCACTGAACTTACAGAAACATCTACATCCAAAGTAAAACCAGCTCAATTTTGCCAGTCTAATGTGACTTTCTCCCATGCATTGTAATATGACAGGACAGCAAAAACTGGAGCAGAGAGATACTGGAAGATGTTCCTCGTCTGCCAACATGTCCCTAGAGAACCCAGACTACAAGCGGACACACTGGTAAACAGCAACCAAAAGAAAGTAGTATTTTGTGGATAGTCATTTCACACTTCCACCTCACTTGAGACATTGTGGGTCCCCACACGAAGAAGGCAAAAGGATCATTTGCAGTACTTGATGGGGAGCCCAACGCACTGCTCCTGGAGAGCTGTGAGTGATGGCAAGAAGCTTGGGCGCAGGGAGGGACGGGGTGAGGGCTGGCTTTCCTTCCACCACTGTGGTTCAAGGGGAATAAAAGTTCTTGCATCTTCCCCAAGGGCTCAGCAGCTACATCACTTGACATGAAAAGTGCTTCTAGAGCTCTCACACCTGTAATCCTAGTCCCTATTTATTCCTACAGTTTGAAAATACAAACCATTTGCTTGAGGGCATGTAGGTTTATTCTACAATTTTTACCCTCTATATCACTATGGCATCAGCACAGACAAACAAGCCAGGGAATATCTGCAAAGAAATAGCAATAGCTCAGGGCACACTCAGATTTCAGATTTGGAAATCATTCAGATAACCTCACATAAACTTTTGCTAACAGACTCCAAAATTTTTTACACACCTTTTCAATATCTCCCTTTAAATATCAACACCAAGTGACACTTTAGGATTAAGTTAAAGTGTCTCTTTAAGAAATAAATTTAAAAGGTCACTCAAATTAAAGGAACTATTGGCTAATGAGGAAATTCAATTGAGCATTGATAAAAGCAGTCACCCATGAATTCCATGGTAAAATGCACTCTGTTTTTACTGTTGAAGCTAAAAGACCAATCTATATACCCTGTGCTGCTAGAGACAGTTAATACTTATACAGCTGCTGCTTCCTTTGCGTTACATACGTAATACTTCTCTTTTTAAAGTTTGGTCTCAGGGCATCAACAATTCCCCGGATCCAGTGCCAATTTGCAAAGAGAATACAAATTGGCTTATACAAAAACTGGGACTATTTTCAATTCCATCAAAACTTGACTGTGAAATTATTGCTGCAACAATATTTTTGTGTTACAGAACTACAATTAAATGCTTCATTTTAATTAAGCATATTTTGACAAAGCATAAAGGAATGAACTCTATTTTTCTCTATTCGTTTAGCTAACAGATGTCTTGCTTTTCTCATTTCCCCTTTTCACAGCTTTACTGTTTAAATTATTACTTTGCTACTACTTTACACATACTAATTGACCCATGCACTAAAATTACACTGCATACTAGTCATGGTTCTTAGTCTATATTTGCTGTCTCCTTTTTTTGAGTTTATTACGCAGCACTGAAACAAACCCTGCTCTTAAATACATGTCCAGGGATTCTACTGATATAGATGTAGCTTGCTATTAACTTTATTTAAATCTACAGATAATGAATCCCTGAAGTAGTGAGATGGCTTCCAGTATCTCCTAATATCTGTATCAAATTTGCCAGTCAACAGAACTGGAAAAAATAATTAAAGAAACAACATCCATTTCAAGACCTGTAAAAATTGCTGCTGCTTATACAGCTGACATTTTTTGGAAATCCAGCTGTGGTGAGCATTCTGCAAACTCAATTCCTAATCCTGAGGTATGAAAAGGGAATTGGGGGAACAGGGAGATTATGGTGGAGTATGCTGGTAATTTAGAAATGGAGTTTGGTTCCAAATATTCTCACTTTTCAAGAACATTCATATGAGTTTAAGATGTTGGGAGGTGTTTCCTCCCATAGAAATCGTTGAAGGAATTGAGGTATCTGTCCCAAATTGAACATTCATGGAATACAAAAATATTTCCAAGAAGAGCAAAGATTAATAAAAAGTACTAGTTCATTCAAAGACCACAGTGATAACAAGCAGATGAATAGTTCCAAACTCCATCCACAGGCTGGAATTTCTTGGCACAAGTCACTCAGCCAAATAATTTTAACAGTCACAAGGAGATAATTTTTTGAAACAATTGTCTGCTACTACTGCCTGCTCACAAGCTACTTGTAAAGAAGAAAGAAAAAGTTTAAAATCTTTTTATTAACACTGCACTCACATCTAAGGTGTATAAATTTCTCATCAATAATTCTAAACTTATATTCTGTGAACTGACATGTCCTGGAGAAGCATATAGGCTACGTGATTGCAGCAAAGATCTATGTGGCAGGCATGAGACAAGAAAGAAAAAAGGATCAAGTCTCTACATGCACTCAGTTTCCCTGAAGACCCATAATGGGAAATAAAATATATCATGTCTGCTAGGAAGCAATTTTCTTCCTAGACATTTTCTGAAATGCTAATTTTTTTAAATCATTAATAAAATCCTTAAATTGAATGCACGCCCCCCCTGCTTGAATCATAACCGTGGAGATATCTACTGTTATTCAGAAGACTAATAGATTTGTTATTGTTTCCCCATGCTCTGCCAGCTGCTAGAATCGTGACACATGGCAACAAAACTCCAATCTTTTGCTTTTATTTTGTTTTACCTATATGCCTTAATAAAACTGATGATTTTATTAAGTCAGTAAAGCGATCTTTCACAAATATTAAATACTGACTTACTCTGAAGATTTACCTGCTTGCCTGAAAAGGCTGGTATTCAGGGCAGTTTATTATTGTTCTGGAGTATTCTAAGGAACTGTAGAAAATAGTAAATATTCTCCCTGTGCTAGCACGGATTTGAACAGGAATTATGGCTGGTTTGGAGTGATAGAAAACCACCCATATCTGAACTCTTTCTTTTCTTCTTTTACCAGATAGAAAACATTGATAATCTGATTTCTGATCTTTGAAAAATATAGCTATTAGTAATTCCAAGACTATTATTATAATGATCGGTTACTAAAATGCAGTTGATATCTATGCCTGACAACCCTCCAAAAGCACTGTAAAAGTCTAACATTGAAGCAGAGAGATGGATTGGACTAAGACAGTCACCCTGACCACCCCATCATCCATGCTACCTTTTGACCTCAGCCTACTCTGTTTTCACACAGATATATATCTAAGTAACTATAGAACTTGTGAACATCTTATTGCACAAAAAACATAAAGCCAAGGTTACATGAATACTGTGAATCTTGCAAAACCAAGGAACCTGTAAATGGCATAATTGAGGCTTCCTATCAAGGCTGAACGGAATCCCCTAGACCACATGCACGTGGGGCATTTCTTAAAATGTGACTGGGTGGGGTAATCACAGCAGATAAACACTTTGCAGGACAATTCTGTCCACTGCTATCTACTTTCCCTTAGTAATCTTGGCTCTCTTTCATTACATGAAAAAGGCATAAATGCTCCCCAAAGTAAAAAGTGCTATGAATGCCAGCTTTGCTGGATAATTTTGGAGTCATTTTCTGTACCTTTTTATGAACATAAAGCTTTTAAAAATCTTTTACATACACAGGAATGTCAAAATATAATTTTATTCTCATTTTCTGAATCATTTGAGTTTACGAACACCCACCCCTAGTAACTCCAGTACATGCTGTGCCGTGTATTTCTGGGTGACACACAGATGACATGGCATTCAGAAATTCATTAGCAACATTAAGAAGGTTGAGGAAACTATCAAGAGGTCTTAAAGCAAAGAAGGGTAAATTACACATTATCATGTGTTCAGTAAACCTGGCGAACCTTAGGGTGTAACACATTTCCTGAATGGGAAGATATTGAACCCTGAGGTCAGAGAAGACTGCTCAGAGAGAGAAGGGGTTTTTCCTGGCTTCTTTTCTCTATAGTCTACCACATACGGAGCTGGACTGAGAAACCCCAGTATCTCTAATTGGGAATGCTCTATTGCATTGACAATACAGCACTGACAAAAGAGCTTGACTCTTCAGTTGTGGCAGTAGGAAAAAGGGGAGAGGGGAAGAATAGTAAACTGATTCACCAGCCCAGAAGTTTTTTCAAGAAATTATTGAACTTCTAGATATTACTTATTTAAAATTAATTTTAGCCATACTTCTGTTCCTCCTCACTGGTCTTTGCCTGTTACCACTTTGCTTGCAGGAAGGGTCAGAGTTCTCTACTGAACAACAGTAAAATTGTTGTAAATTCCTGAACTGTTGTCTTACTAACAACATTGCAACAACAAGACAAAAAGGGGAGAACAGTAATTTAACATGAATCAGATTATATTCCCATAAATTATCAAATTCCCATAAATTATTCAAATAATTTTTAAAATCCAAGAAACCTCAGGATTGTGGAGGCAGCAAAACCTGTATATGACAAGAAGAATGTTTTGAAATAGTTCATTGCTTTTCTGGACTTCCAGCTTGTTTAATTTAATCAGAAATTGCATGGCTCCCCTGATTTGTCTCTATAGGCTTCAGGCAAAATTTGAAGAACTGTAAAATAAAAATAAAGGTGGCAGATCAAATAAATGATCAGCAGACCACACAAAAACAGATGGTATTTTTCTATTTTTATTTTGCTTTTTTGTGGAAATAAAATATTACTTAGCAGAGAGAATAGAAAAATGACAAAAATAAGGAAGTTGTTAGCCAAAAGCTACAGAACATACACTGACATTTTCCCAGCCCAAAGGTGAGAGTGGCAAACAGCCAGCAAAGAGAGGAAGATA
Organism: Cariama cristata; assembly: GCF_000690535.1. Lineage (NCBI taxonomy): Eukaryota > Metazoa > Chordata > Aves > Cariamiformes > Cariamidae > Cariama > Cariama cristata. The sequence continues at coordinate 126,378 of NW_009617961.1, forward strand.
AGGGTGCGCCGGCAGAACTGAATGTTAGTGCTGTACCAGGTGCAAGCCAAATCCTGCTAAAAATGAGACTTCCCAGGAAAACGCTCTGTACTTTCCCACAAACAGAATACAGACATTTCTCAAATCCTTTTTTTTTTATCCTCAAGAGAAGAATACCTTTTATCTGTCTCTTACTAAGAATATTATCTTAAAATAGATGTATATTTAACAGTCTTCATACTCTTTCAAAGGTTTTGCAACAACACAAATTAATGAAAACAAAACTACTATCTTTTTTTTTTTTCTTTTTATCTGTCTTTCCTCTAGCCATGTTTGCAATTCATGTTTTGATACTTCAGGCGATCAGTCAAAGGTTGGTCATAAAAAGCAGTTAAAACAAAAAACAGACACAAGGCTATCTGAGCTGTTGCCTTTTGAATTACAATTTCCTTTATTTTCTGTCCTTTGAGAAAAATCCCTTGTGAAGTTCTCCCCTGTGCTATACTGTATTTAAATATTGGTTCTTAATGTCAATATTTAGTTTCCTTTTAAAACAACTGGGCACAAACTTGAAAACAGCATGCCCTTCATGTATTTTGTGCATATCCGTCAAAACAATAATTTTGCAAATGGACTTCAATCCCTCCACGCAATAACACTATTACAAAGCAGTCACACAAATGAAATAGAAAAGAAGTAAATGCTAGGTTTCTGATTTATAAGACTATTGATTACAATTCATAAGTACAAAGATCTAGGAAGTATACTTGCAACAGAAGAAAGTTCAGTCAAGTTAGAAAAATATGAAAAATAAGCATAGTTATTATTTGTCAGTTTGTGTGAAACTCTAGTAGGGTTTAAGTGAACTATGAGAGACTGCTGCTCAAAGTGAAAGTCTCACACAAGTTCTTGAATTAGGAAAGCACCTTCCACAAACACATCAAAATTCTGCGCCTTATCTTATGTAATTTACATCTCACTTCAATGTGATAACACAACCCCACAAATTTTCTTATCTCTTTACTTTTCCTGTTTACTCTTGCCATTTTATACAACGAAAACATTTAAATTTCCACAGGCAATGTGTATCACTTTTTATTATTTCTCTTCGCTTACTTGTCCTGGCACCACTTTAAATCTGAACTCTTTCTAGAACTTTGTTGCGCACTACATTGAAAGTAAAAAAAGACATTTTTTTAGGAGTATTGACTGGTTTCCAATAAATACTGGATAGATGCTGGTTTTATTACTATTTTGTCAATTAATATTCCACACAGAGATGTTCAAATAATTTTAAATATGCCTTCCCTGCATTCAAACTCACTTGTTCATTTTTCAAGAATTTGTACATTGGTGAGGCATTCCTTTTAATTAAACAGGAATTGATTTCCATCACAAAATGAAGCTACTTTTCAATTAATGCAGTTACTTTTGAAAAGGCAACTAAGACTTTGAAAACAGTCTGATATTTTCATGCTTTGGGTCTTAGGTTTGTTAGTAAAGAGTTACACTTAGAATGAAATCATCCAGTTTTGGCTTATTATCTTGCTCGGAGTTTTTTTAGCACAAAGTACAAATTTGTAGAAGTATTATGAAGAATGGACACCGACCTCTTTTGAACTGAAGACCTACCTTTTTATCGCTCAGTCCAGTCACTTGGTCGACAAATTCCTCTTGAATCATAAATGCAGCTAAGTTGGCAGTATAACTAGCCAGGAAAATGACAGCAAAGAAAGCCCAAACTGACACCATGATTTTACTTGTTGTCCCTTTGGGGTTTTGCACAGGCACAGAGTTGTTGAATACCAAGCCCCAAAGTAACCACACTGCCTTTCCTATGGTAAAGGATGGTCCATGTGGATCTGTAATTGCAAAGACCACTTATTTTAGTTGCAGTTAAATTAAATCTTGACAAGATATCCTGCATAATAACAACAGGTTACTCACAAAGACATGGTTAAAAATATTTCAATACGTCTCCACTGTACTCCCAATGGAATCACAGGATTTACCGTAGGTACTCTCTATCATAAATAGAGATTTGTCATATTTGTAAAAAATAATCCAACATTTTTCTATGTGGCATTTAGTTCAAAAGTTTTAAAATTAAAATGGTAAGCGTAGGTTTGGAGGAGAAGCAAACTGGCATACCTTGTGCCCTAAGGTATATGCCACAATATTGCCCCTTTCAGTCTTCTGTGCCAGCGGACATGTAAAATGGAAAATGGTGGGTTTAAGTCATAATGATTCAATTCTAGTACTTTTCTCACCCAAATTATTTTTTTATCATCTCCAGTCTTCCAACATTATATTTTTGAACTTTATGTAAGCATATTTAAGATCAAAATGTGCGAACACATCACTTTTAAGCAACTTTGCACTCGGAGGATAAATCACTAAGTCAACACAAAGGAGCTGCCTGTATAGATATGTAACTTAGAGCAAACCAGAGTCTGGCTACCTCACATGTTCAGAGTCAGTTCTGTGGCTTCAAATGTGTTGGCATTACAGGTAAAAACCTGTTTCAGCTAATCCACTCTGTAGTTTTTGTTATTCTTGTTTTCACTCAGCTTTTAATTCATCCCAAAGCAAGAAGTGGTCAGCATAATGCCCTCCTGCCCGCATAGTGGCAGAATTGGATTAGCAGCGCTACTACCCACTTAAAAGCCTTTATTTGTACAGCCCTATGAAAATAAAGGAAAGTTTGTTCTTACCCAGTTCTAGGTAAGTACAGTGCAGTCATCACATATTGCTCATCATCTAGACTCCCTTTATTCTTAATGGAGAGAAGCAGGCCTCCCCGACTGAGACTCATTTGACCTTTTTATAAGTATCTATTTTTCAATTAAACGGCAATTCAGACAATAAGCTGTGATGCAGACATCTGTAATATTACCTCCTTCCCTGCCCCGTCCCTTTATCCAAGGGGATACACATTACAAACTCAGATTTAGTTATCAATTTCATTATAATTTATTTTAATAATAAAGTAATTATCATTAAAAGAATAAAACCCAAAATGGGTATATTCAGTGAATGTTCTTATTTCAGTAGAAATGCTTTTTAATACAATGCAAATTTTTCACAATGCAATCAAGCACAACATCTTAGATTATCCTCTTTCTATTCTGCAGCTGTGTTAAGATAGAGTGCAGTAAAATAAACACAACGGAGCTGAGTTTTGGTTCATGAAACTACCTTCTAGAGCCATTTGTATGGGATCAGGTTAGGAAAGCTAAACCCCTGATAGAGTTAAATCTCGCCAAGGACATCAAGGCAATGAGAAAAGCTTGTATGGGTAAATCGGTGATGAAAGGAAGACTAAGTAAAATGTGGGCCCTCTCCAGAAGGAAATGAGAGACCTGGTTACCTGGGACATGGAGAAGGTTGAGGTACTCAACGACTTCTTTGCCTCAGTCTTCACTGGCAAGTGCTCACTCCAGCCACACTAGCCAAGTAGCAGAAGGCAAAGGCAGGGACTGGGAGAATGAAGAACCACCCACTGTAGGTAAATATCGAGACCATCTAAGGAACCTGAACACACACAAGTCCATGGGACCTGACGAGATGCATCCGCAGGTCCCGAGGGAACTGGCAGATGAAGTGGCTAAGCCACTCTCCATCATATTTGAGAAGTCATGGCAGTCCAGGGAAGTTCCCACTGACTGGAAAAGGGGAAACATAACCCTCATTTTCAAAAAGGGCAAAAAGGAAGACCGGAGGAACTACAGGCCAGTCAGTCTCACCTCTGTGCCCAGCAAGATCATGGAGCAGATCCTCCCGGAAGCTATGCTCAGGCACATGGAAAAAAAGGGGGTGATTGGTGACAACCAACATGGCTTCACTAAGGGCAAATCATGGCTGACAAATTTGGTGGCCTTCTATGATGGAGTTACAGCATTGGTGGATAAGGGAAGAGCAACTGACATCACCTGCCTGGACTTGTGCAAAGTGTTTGACAGTGTCCCACATGACATCCTTGTCTCTAAATTGGAGAGACATGGATTTGATGGGTGGATCACTCAGTGAATAAGGAATCAGCTGGATGTTTGCACTCAGAGTTGCGGTCAACAATTCAATGTCCAAGTGGAGACCAGTGATGAGTGGTGTTCCTCAGGGGTCAGTATTGGGACCAGCACTGCCTAACACCTTTGTCGGTGACACGGACAGTGGGATGGAGTGCACCCTCAGCCAGTTTGCCAACAGCACCAAGCCGTGTGGTGCGGTCGATGTGCTGGAGGGAAGGGATGCCATCCAGAGGGACCTGGACAGGCTGGAGAGGTGGGCCTGTGCGAACCTCATGAAGTTCAACAAGGCCAAGTGCAAGGTCCTGCGCATGGGTCGCAGCAAGCCCAAGCACAAATACAGGCTGAGTGGAGAAGGGATCGAGAGCAGCCCTGAGGAGAAGGATTTGGGGGTGTTGGGTGACAAGAAGCTCAACGTGACCCGGCAATATGTGCTTGCAGCCCAGAAAGCCAGCTGTATCCTGGGCTGCATCCAAAGCAGTGTGACCAGCAGGTCGAGGGAGGGGACTCTCCCCCTCTACTCTGCTCTGGTGAAACCCCCCTGCAGTACTGCCTTCAGCTCTGGGGCCCCCAGCATAAGGCCATGGACCTGTTGGAGCAAGTCCAGAGGAGGGCCATGAAGATGATCAGAGGGCTTGTTTCAAATGAATGGCAGCTGGATTCATGGCAAGTCTCTAGAGCTAAGTTAGGATGGTCTAGTGCCATAATATACCTTTGTAGCTGTAAGTACACTAAATAATCAATTCTGGCACATGAGGTGGCACAGAAAAGAACAGCCAAGCCCCTAGATCCCCAGTATCGCTATTCATCTTTGATTTCCCCTTCCTAAACACAGTGTCTATTTTGGACAGAGGTTACACGTTTACCATCTTACTGAAATGATAACATCATCTGAACATTACAATAATCGCCTTCTTCAGGAAACAAACCAATCATAACCTAGAAGAAACCATTAGCTTGTCATAGTCTCCAGACCTGTGTTCACCAAATTGGAAGTTGTCTTGTTATAAAATGAGGCATTTATTAAATTAGAAACACACTGCACTCTCAACTGTAAGTAATGAAAAGGAAGGATGAGGGCACCACAATACATGGTCATTCTCAGGTCAAAGTGCTAATAATATACAACTGCAGCTTTCACTGAGAAAAGCAAACTCTGTATTAAATTTGTTGTGTTGCTATATTTTGAAAATGAATTCTCTATAACCACAGATACTACACAGAAAGAAGCGATGCCCTTCTGCCACTGGCCTCATTTCAAGGCTGAGTTCATCAGACTTTTCATAGGGGCTATACAAAACTATATACAGCGCAACTGTTATTTTTCCAGATTATCTACCAAACCACATCAGTTTAGATCATTTTCTCTGAACCAACCATGAGTTCACAAGAGTTAGGAGTGTCTAGAACTTAGTCCAATGGGTTTTTTTTAAGCTGACGCTCTACAATTGATACAGTATACTCAAACACTGCCTGAATACGACTCTCTCTGATATCATTTACCCTTATGTATGTCTTTATTCCAATGAATTAGAATACAAACATGAGCATATAAGCCCTCAAGAAATCATATTTTAAATGAGGAGCAAACATAGTTTCATAGCTGTTTTTACTGTTTTATTCCTATGTTATGTTTATTTTAAAAGATGGAAGGCAAGGGATGGGAAATATATACATGATTTTTTATAGCTTTAGGGTTGTGTAAAATGCAAAGCTTACCTCTCCCTTGTGCTAAGTTCCTGTTATATCCTACAGGACTAAAGTACTCAAATATGAAGACAGCCATGGCGGACACAATGAGAAGCATTACAAACATCATCACCCAGACAGAAGCACTAAAAGGCTCTGCAGCAAAACAGACAAGAGAAACAGAAACACAGTTCATTAAACCAGTCGCAGCACAAGAATTCTAATGTCTTCAGCGAGGCAAGCCCAGCAGCTTTCTTTAAATTAGCTTTTACCAACCAAAATACTAGCAAATAACTAAGTAGTAATATATGAAGAACTGCTGTTAATATATATACACAAAATTCATAAAGTCATAATGTTAAATGTAAGTTGCAATTCAAAAACAAAGGCTGCACACTTCGACAAAGCCTTCACTGACTCTGAGTGGCAAATAATTGGTTTGACTTGCTGCTTATTCAGTCTACAGTCAGGTAGCCCATTTCTATTTATCCCATGTTATGTGCACTTATCAACAGAGTGGTCCAACCATTACGACTGTGTTTCTGCAGAGCAAAAGCAATTAAGTATATGTTTAATACATTTGGTAATTCAGTGAAGTAGACTTCTCTCTCATTTTTCTATCCAACAAAAAGGGTTACAGAAAAAAGATCATAATTGCATTCAAACTAAATTTTTTGTTTCAGAGTTTTTTTCTCTCTGTGTTCACTTTCATCTACCTGCAATTAAGATGTTGTTTTTACCAATTGCAAACACATCCTTTTGAAAGTGTCATTCTCATATGGGAGCAAATTTCTGAAATTAAAAGGTTTTTATGGAGAACTGAATGTCAGTTTGAAAGACAGAAAAACCATGATTAAGTTAAAGTAGTAGGTCGGAGCAGAAAACTAAAAGCAGTTTCAAATACCAGATTAAGCACCAACTTTTTGAAAGGATTGTATATGGCAATAGTATGCAATAACACAAATTTCTTAAATATGATCTTGCCCAATCACAAATTCTCTGAAGTGTGAGAAAAAAAATCTTACTATACTATTTCAAATTGACAGAATCCAGAAGCACTTGAAATGACAAGAAATCAGTACGTTCCAATGCTTTGCTTGTTTTTGAAATTCCAAGAGGTTCCTCCATCCTAACTTCTTCATTCTTTGAATTTAAATTATGATTTGAACCACTGAAAATTATTCCGTCATTGCAGGAAATGACTATGAGTGAGAGTCAAGGTGTGCTAAGCCCAATAGCCCAATCCAAATCTTGCCCAAATTAGCACGAATGATTCACCCAGAACTAGAATGAAGTGTAATAATTTGGGCCCAAGCATGGAAATCTCATGAGAACATTTGCCTTTGCTACAATTTCTTCAGAAACTTGGAACCAACGGAAGACCAAATTCCAAATAGCCCCACTGGTGATTTTTGGATGCGAACTAAAAAGGCAGTCAGGGAAATTTTAAGCCAAACTGTTATCTTTCTGTTTTTAAGATAAGGTTAAGGAACAATATTTTTTTATTATTCTTTTAAATTATTTTATTTTTAAGAGAGGTTATGAAGTTCTTTCAACTAGTATAATTATTTGTTTGAAAGAGAATAGTAAGTTAGCAAAATAACAGAATTCTTAAAAGGCAGAGAAAGATCCGTTCAGATGAAGACAGGTAAAGGATATTATGTAGCCAAATACAGTTAATATCAAATATTCTGTGAATTCACATATTGACTGGATTAAATTGGAATTCACATAAAACTATCATACAATTTTGACAACATTCTCATAGAAGAAAGCAAGGCTGATAAAACTCTTATCAAAAGCAACAGTGTAGAAACAGCAATGGTACTTTGTCAAAACCTAAATAATGCAAAGGGCAAAACAAGTGAGCTATAGGGCAAAAAAGGGGAGCTACAAACAACAGTTTAAGCAGAATGCTCTTTAATAATTTAAGCAGTCTGGTAGTGAGGTGGAGGAATAAAAGAAGCAATAGGAAAATAAAAAGCTATTTTGAATAGCAAGCAGTAAGATTGGACAACTTCAAAATCAAATGAATAACAAAGTTGATCTTCTTGTCATACTAGACATCAAGTTACACATTCAGCACTGTTCTTTGATTCTCAAAGGACAGAAAGAGAACTTCCCTCAGGCAAGCAGCAGGCTTTATAAGAATTTTCAGTAAAGCTATGATATGGCAGAAAAATACTAATATGTGACTTGCCAGTGTACCTTTTAAGTGATTGGCAATGGAGAATATTGAGCAATAAAAAAGATGTCTTACTCCACTAACTTCAAGTTTTACCTCCCACCACCAAACACAATACTTAAACAATACATAAAATAAATAGGGCCATAGATTTCCTGTTCTCCAAAAAAGAAAACTGACTTCAGCTATGAACTCTCTGCCTCTTAAAAATATAGAAATTTAGATTTAAGATTCCTCTTATTTTGTTTGTTTGTTTAAGTGAAGTTGACTCAAATCTGCACAGAATCTAAAAAATTTATTTGTGGTTCTAGTACATATGAATTTCAGTACGATATGAAAATGTTTTAATATGGACAACATTCTCATTTGAAGGAGATTCTTAAATCAGAATCAGAACACAGCAGATAATGAGGAAGAGGCTCTCGGCCCATCAGTTACTTAGATCTATTGGACACAATCACCGAATGGAAAATCTAGTTCAGACAAAATCCTGTACTTGTCTACATTTATAGTAACAAATCACAAAACCAGATATTTCAGTAATTGTAATCAAGTGCTATTTGGAAAAAATAATATTGTATTTGACAGATCTAAAAAAAAAAAACTTTAATTATGTAAGATGACTCTATTCTTAGACACTCACTTAATTGAAACAAAATCGGCCTGTGAATAAATTCAGTTATCTGCCTGACAGTATTTTGCCTAGCAAAGCATTTACTACTCTGCACAACTCAAAATATAGTCAGTTCCAATACAGTGGCAGTTTCATCTGTGTCTAAAAAAACAGAACATACTTCTGAGAGCACAGACTTGATTTATTGGTGCAGTAAATCAGATTTCTTCAAAAGTAATGCTATTCTATAGAGCTTTATAAGAAGGAGTTGGGTTTACTTTTTGAATTATATGTACGTCCGACTAAATCAATAACATTAAATGCATTTTAGAAATCTAATAACTATGTTGCTGTGAAAAATGCAAAAGCAGTCTCTCTTTTGATCAGAGCTGTAAGCAGGTTTAAGAGATAAGCAGAATCGATAGTAAAAATCAACCGCATTTGCAGCACATTTAGAAAACAGTCCACTATTTATATTTCAAATGATAGTTTCAACATGCTGCAACTGCAATTTTAAAAGTTAATTAACTTTATAAGCCAATGACTTGCAGAAATGAAAAGACACTATCAGAATATTTTCATTAAAAGTACAGTCTCTATAATTTCATTAAAAAGTCTTCCATTCATTAAACAAAAATATTAACCACCAACAAAATCTGTTTAGGTATCACCATATTTGGGAAGTTATTTGATTACTCACTGGGTTATATCTATTTGCGTCATCTCTATAATGTGCCTTTATGGAACATATTTGAAAAATAAGCTCTGTGGCTAAATGATGATTCTTGTGCAAGAAAACCCAATTATTTGCCCACTTGTAGCTCATACTACACCAACAATCTGCTCCTCAATGCCTACAAGCGATTTCAGTGAAAGTGAAGAACTTACACTTAGCAATCTAAAAAGAAAGCATACAATCAGTGATGCAAAAATGTCATCACTGCTGACCCAATGGACTTGAACATACTATACTGTTCTAGAAGATATCTGGAAAATATTGATTTTTTTTTTTCTTTTTTTTCAATGTCACTTAAATGATTTTAGTGTCACTAGCACTATTTTCCTGTGCAAAATATCTTTAAAAATACTGTGCCCAAATACACTATGAGGAACATAACAGCATTCCAGGCACTTTTGATCCATCTCATGGCTCATTCTCTTTTCAGCTTCAGGTAAATTCAGGCTAACCACCAAATACAGAAGTGAACAATAAGCACTAAAGGAGAAGGAGTGGGAAAATAGTGAAAGGAGAAATGAACAATCAAAACAAGAAGTAAACAAGGAAAGACGACCAAAGTCTTTGTTTCTTTATATCCCACCTCCTTTCTGCCTAGCCTTTAATTTCTTTGCTATATCTCCACTGTTCAACTGCATCATCACAAGTCCACTATTCAATTGCATCAGTGGAGACAACACTCAGAAGCTCTCCAGTGCAGTACCATGGTGTTCAGAAGCCAGAGGTAACTGTTATCAAATTAACCGTCAGGTTTCTTCTAATCATAAGGAAGTCTCATTTTCTTACCTATTCTACAAGAGGTTTTAAATTATTCTGTGAATGTTAAAAAGATATGAAACCATTTATAATGGGCTAAACAAGCATAAATCAGTTTGCAAAGAAGCAATTTTTTAAGGAAGTAATATTCCCAACTGAAGATTTTGAGGGATTCTTTTTCATAGTGAAATCACTATCATTGGTTTTCGCTTACTGCATCTGAAACCAACAGCATTATCTTCATGTGCTAATAATCATGTTAATCAGCACATCGACATGGTACAAACTTCCTAACGTAAAATTCAAAACTTGACAGAAACATGCCAATACACTATATAGCTTAATGAACAATGAAACCTACCCAACTCTATAGAAATGCAATTAAATGATCTGGATGGGTTGGAGAATCATACCTAGAAAAGCAGATGGTGAAACTGTGCCATTGCTCCGTGACACCATGACACTAATCCCCGTCTCAACAAATGGCACTGAAAAGTCAACCACTTCAGAGCGCTCTTCATTAATAGTGAGAGACCCCACAGCCATAACTGCACGATGATATACCACCTGATCCACAAAGAGAAGATACCACCAATATTACTCAGTAGAGAATACCTCATTTCTCCAAAAGAATTAAAACCAAACATTGCTAAGTTCTTACTTAAGAGCTCTTTTACCTAACAGAACTTACTTCACCAATCATTCCATTCCACACATTATTGACTTTTTTGCCATGTTTCCCATTAGTCACCAAATACAGGTCATATGTGAACTTGACAGTTTTAGACAACTTCTTCAAGATATCGATGCAGAATCCTTTGCAGCACTTCTTTACATTAGTGCCCTCATTAGTTGAGTTGCTGTCAACAGAGAAGAGAGACATCAACATTTCTACTGGGGAAAAACAGAATGAGAACAGCAAGATTCAGCGTACTGTGAAGTAACATTTTGTCATGCTTGTGAGTGATTGTGTTTTTCTGAATCGATGGAGAAACAATCCACAGGATGCTTTATATGGTGTTTGTAGCTCTTACTAATCATAACACAGTTGCTTGATGAGAGAGAAATAGAAGATAATGGCAGATCTTGTATGACACGCTTTCTGCTGCAATATCCGGCCTACTGCACTTCACTTCTCCATCAACACATACAGTCTCCTCTTACTAATCTCTCCCTTAAGCTTAGATTAAACATTTATTACTTTTACTCTCAAGACATAAGACTACACGTCATTAAGTAATTAGAGAACTTCCCAACATGTAAGCTACATAAAGGCACAGCAGTTCACTGTACTGAAAATGGATGCTGCAGCTTTTTCTGCACTTCAAGAAGGTGAATTTCAGGTCACCTTTGAGTGCAAAGATGAGAGTTTCCCCTTTATTTTTTTCTGAAATGATATTTTCATGAGGTCTAGAACTTTTTAGTATAAGCATCTTCAGAAGCCAAGGTAATATTTGATGGCCTTTGAAAGAATTTAAAATTAAAATAAAACTAATTTAGAACTTGACTAAGTACAGTTATGTCAAAAAAATTGTTTCTCTGGACTTCAGGAAGCATGTGCACAACCATTTAGCAGTCTCTGGAAACTTTCGGAAACATACATTATATTCCCTAACATCTGCTCAGTAAAAATGTTGGTATTATATTCACTTCATAAATACGTAGACTGAAGCACAGAACGGGTGAAACTGATAAATGCAGAATGAGAAATTTTCCGCTGATTTCTAATGGCTGTCCCAAAGCTATAGAGCAATCAAAGCAGGGTACTTTTCTCTAGATGATATGTTGCAGTGGTATTTTATGCTGGAGTAGTTTATCCTGTACCAAATTTCAGCATAAACATACATTTTCAATGGAAGACATTCTCAAATTGTTAAAGACTAATTAAAACAGGCATATTTCAACATAACTGGAAACAATTCAAAGAAGACTCATTAAAACAATCCTATTTTAGAATGCAATCTTCTTTCATGTGACTGAAAGGGCTAATTCTAGTTGACTTTGAATTTACTATATACTTACTATCTTGTCCTTAATTCAATGTGACTTACATGTATATAACCAGAACATTTCAACTTCTTAAAAAGGAAGATGTGCAATCAAGAGCACACAGTGCGGGAAAGGCAAAATGAAAGAGGAAATGAAATACAGAAAGAAAAGCAAAGATAGGAAACAAGAGGAAAAGAACAGCAAAGTCTCAGAAAACAATGAAAGAAACAAAGGAAGGAATTAATGAGAAAATAGGGGAATATATTTTGCACTCAGAAAAAAAAAAAAAGAATGCCATGTATTCACTTACTTAATTTTGACAAATTTGCGACATGGCACCGTGTTCTTTTGGCAACTTTCCATCAAAGGATCCACATCCTCAACAACGACAAAGGGAGCCTCCTCCAAGGTGACAATACTCAAATGGTTATCGTCTGGGTCGCTGTCTGCGAAAGAGCTGTACCTTGGCCAGACAGAGTACTTCAGGCTCAGTGAGTTGTTCTCCCATTTCCCCACCTGAAACGCCAAGATACACAGGCTGCTGATATCTGCTTGCTTTTTTTTGACAAATGAGATCTAATATTAAATGTGCTGGGATACATGTACACGAAATTACATTGAAAAGACTGTTGTCTTGGGTTGTTGTTATCAAAATTATTTTAGAACTTTTTAGTAATTGTATGAAGTGAGAAAATGCACTGTGGTAAAGACAAATGAGGTAATGTTATTTTAAGAGATAACAGCTTTGTAAAGACTGGATGACATCAGCTAACACTATCAATCACCTGGCTATAGCTGCACCATAATTTGACATGCATCAATTCCATTTGGGCCAGAACAGCAACCAGATACTCCATTTGTAATCAGGACCAATTTGCAGTAATAAGAAAACAGTTCTTAAAAAAAGGAAAAAAAGAAGAAAAAGAAATCTAACCCCCACACGCACATACACGACAAACTGATAACCAAAGTATAATATCATTTCCGTATCTTCTCAAATGAGAAGAGTCTTCTATTCCTATAGTTTGAAAAGCCATTGTGAAAGCCTTTACCTAGAGTTCCATCTCACCTGAGCCAGGCCAAGCCACATTTTTAGTAAACATAAGTTCAATTGTGCATGATTTAGTTCTTATGAGAAATAACGTATTTTATTCTGCTTTAGTTAATGCCAACTGCTGGGGGACTTTAAGAAGGCATGCCTCACTTTACATTAAAATTGTCTATTTATTTACTATTATAAATTATCCCTTCTAAATCAACCTACATTGTTTTCCACTTCCAGAACACCAGAAAGGGGCATATGATTTAAATATTTTGAAAACTGGCATTTTCTTCCTCAGATTCTGTTTAATCACTTTGTATCCATAAATCTAATTACATATTTTATTCGAGTAGCAATGATAGGTAATGTAAATGAGTTAGCAATCCAGAAAATTTATAACCTAATGCATTTTAATGATTCTTTGATTGCTTAAGCTAAACAAATTCTAACATAATCATGAGACTCCTAAAACACTTGTTTTGCAAGCAAAATGGTGGGGATTAAAAGTACAATGAAAGAATCAGGTCCTAAAAAAACTATTAAAAAATTGTCACTTACCTTCTGTCTTCTCAAGACTTTAAAATTAATCACAAAAATTCCTGAAGAACATGATTTATATCCATTCCTATTTAGGGAAGCATATAAGCACAGGCCCTTTGCAGTTTCCTTTCCATCCTGTTTATAAGTCAAGATGTTTTGTCGCACGTTAACGTAGGAGGCAGAAATGCCAAATCTATATACACTTAAACTAGGAAGTTCGAAATATCTCAAGGGAATTAGGAACTCACACCTAAATCAATGGGAACCAGGCACAGGATTTATATGTACAGTTCTAGTATGAAATTTGACCAAAACACAATGGATTAAGTCTTTGTGACAAAAACGATTTCGTACACAGGGAAACAAATCTATTTAACTCTGTATGAGGCAGTTATGTTGCAAAAATAGCTTAATTGTCAAGTTATGGTATCTAATCGCATTCACAGTAGAGTCTGTGCTGGTTTACATTAGCTTCCACAGTGTCATTCATATCTACATCCTAAGTACACCATGAAGTTGGCCATCTGGAATGAGGAGATTTCCAGCCAGCTCAGTACTTCAGTCAAACAAACGTGCCAAGTAATACGACAAATTTCAGAAGCGGAAAATGTGCCCGAGCGTCTGTCTGTACCAACCAGGAAGAAGGAACAAAACGTGACTGAGGCTCAGTCGCATTTGTGTGTTCAGGACTACAGCAGCGGCAGCACCTGCCTTTCTAACTCACTCGATACAGGATTCTGGGAGGAGGCAGATCTGCCTTAACCCTGAAGCCCTTCCCTCTGCAAGTCACCCCCTGCACTTGGACCAACAGGAATATGAGCTGCCCATGACAATATGAGTTTACCTGATCCTATCAAAAATGTAATGACTGTTTCAATGCTGTTAAAAGAGGAATCATGATACTCTTTCATACTTCAACTGCAGTAACTACCATTTTATTATTTTGAGGAGTATATAACCATTCATATTTTTAAACAGTTGAATTTGGGGAAATGCTACTTCGTTTTGACAGTATGGAAGTGTTGAGTGAATCTCTAAAGTTAGGTCCAAAATTTTTTTTATCTGTTGCCTTCCGTGGATTTATCTCAATATTGATCCCTTTGTAACCTTATTTTTAAAAAATAATTAAAAATTAAGACCTTGCCTTGGGTCTTAGGGGCATCCCTACTTCTCTGTCCAAAGAGGTCTACTGCTGCAGTCCCAGGGTGTCACAATGACTTCATCAGGGCTTTATATGGTGCACAAATTGCATGTCCATTGCCAGTCATCCCTGCTACCACCAGTACAATAAGTAATCCACAGTTTCAGAAAGCACAAGGAAAAAAAAGTACAAGAGAAAGGTATCAATGTCATGAAGAATGGTAGAAAAGCAAAAGGCAGAAAAGTTCTGAAAATCCTGCTGGTGGGCTAAGAAGGGCAAATGAGGAAGGGTAGTAATTAAAAAGAGCCTGTAGGTCACTCCTTTGGTTTGGGAAATGTTTCTGTTGGATTTGTTAGTTCCAATTAACAAATGGTTGGCATAGGCGTTGGATTTGGTCTGCTGCTGATGCTGGACTCACAAGTGAACAGTTTCCATGTTTATTTAGTATTTTGATTTTAAAATAGCTATACTGTTGAAGATGACATGTTACACTTCTATCATTCTGCTACTGCTTTGAATGATCAAAACACTTTTTCATCAATTTTAAGTGCAGGATAAGAATGTAGTTTTAAACAATTAATGCATGTAGTCAAAACATGGGAAGATTTTTATATTTGTATTAGAAGCCTTTTAGCTTGTGCAGAATTAATTATAGCATTGTTATTAAGAATATGAATGGTTTTAATTATTTACACAATGTTTTGTATCTTCATATATTATTTAGTTCTTTCAACATCCTTGCACAATTGATAGTATTGCTTTTTTACAGGATGAAGGGTTGAAATGACAAAGAAAAGCTGTAGAATAAGCAAAATTAAAACGTGAGCAGGTTCTCTTCGTAATAAAGAGAACTTATGAAATTGCATCCATATGTAGGTGTCCTGCAGGATCAGCATTTATGTCATTTATGGAAGTCAGATCTAGTATTAGATCCAGACAATATCTGTTTGAATGCCTTCAAAACATTCAAATTCTTAAGGAAAAAAAACAACAGGTTATAACAACTACACATGCTCATTGTATTTCAGAACATTATAAAGAGGTCTGCTTACAAAGTGTGAGAATTTCTGTGCAAACCCAAATGTTAAGTCCTTATTCAACACTGACACTTAAAGTGGCTTACCTATGACAACAAAGTAAAATATCTGAGTTTAAAAAAGCGTGCCAAGTCCTGGTTTTGCCTGTGAAGGTCACTACAAATGTTGTAGAATATGAAAGACTCCATATGTAAAATATGAAAAGTAGAATATGAATAGTTCAGTTGCTGCTCTCAGTAGGAGACAATGGTGATATTTGAATAAACGATTTTACAGTGAAATAGTTTACCAACCTGGAGAGCATCAAAATTCAATTGCCTCCAGTGTTTTACAGCACTCATTTTCAGTGTGCTATTTTGTGATCATTGTAGCTACTGATGAAATGAACTAAATGTGGCATCCTCTGACCAAGTCCAAGCATCTAGATTTGAGTTAGAAGGGGTCTGTGTTTAAATTTGCATGCTTCCCTACTATCATTGGTATCCCTGATACAGATATTCTTCATGCAACATTTCCTACTTTTAATGACAAATTATTTGAACACTAGAATACGTTAATTTGCAGGTGAAACTACAGACCTCCGATATGGAACAGTAGTGAACAGTAACTCTACACACTCTTAGCAGAGACCAGAAATAATTTTCATAGCCAGTCTATCAAAAATTAACAGGTCCACAAAAACAACAGAGTGGTAAACTCACATGTAGGATAGAAACACACGGCTTCTACTATGGAAATGTTGTCATTACAGTGAAGAATTACTATCTTAGTCTTGCCATCTGCAGCCTAAAACTTTCTACTTGTACTTGATCAATCTCAAGGGAACTCTTTGCCATTCAGTTTTCAAGCAGTGATCTGCTTGGAAAAGGGTAGCCAGAGGACAACAAGGAGTTAAAATACTGCACAGGCCTGCCAGGTAGCCAAAATTATATTTGATACAGTGGGAGATGTGTAAAAGATAACTTTTCCAAAGATAATTTCTATTGTCCTTTTCCTCACCTATTCCTTTCCTCTTTCCTGGAAGATTAAGAATATTTGAGATCCCCATCAATCCCCATTTTGGTGTAACACCAAGTGATCTTCACCTGCGACCATTTGCTGTTGCAAAATCTGATATGCTATGGAATCATTTCACCTTTAAGACACCTCTAGGCACATGTAGAACACAGGAAAATACAGCTATTTTTGTAAAATGCGTTCTGTAAAATCTCTTTTTCATTTAGGTAACGTGACTTTTTTAGAATGACAGCCATTTAATAGAGCATTAAATAAAGTACAGGAGGAATGTTTGGACTTCTGGATTATGCAACATGAAAGACGAAACTAGTGAATAGTTCAAAGACAGGTCTGAAAATCTGATTTATGCTCCAACCTTAAACCCAATTAACTACATTTAGTTACAGTCTATAGCAAGTCAAGCAATGGAGAAGAGAATGGCATGCTTAGAGTTCAAAGAGCACAAAAGTGCGTCTAGAAATAGAGTTCTCCTGCTTAGACCTCTTAAGAATCCAGTTAACATTACTAGAAAAATTAAAAGAGAAAAGGAGCTTATTCTCAGCAGATACAATAGAATATATGCGTTGCTAGGTTCAAAAATGGAGGGGGAAGATAAAACTGCATTAAGAAATATTTTAAAGTAATAAACACAGTAATATGCACTTGTAAAACAAACATTTTTTTAAAAGAAAATTCAAGCTGAGGATAATGCTCAAAAAATGCAGACATGCTGCATCAGCATGCATAAGGTATACGATTGGACTTAATGATCTTTGAGGTCTCTTCCAACCATAATGATTCTATGATTCTATGATCATGGAACTGTCAAAACCTGCATGCAAATACTTCTACTCTACTGTGTGGAAATGCCACAAAATATCCAGAGATTTATGATAAATTTCTGTCATTCTTAGTTAGACTGATAATGATGTGACCTCGAGCCCAGAGAAATACAGAAGATCACCCTCACTTGAAAAAAGGGCAACAGAAACATTTGTGTGAAACATCCTGGCCCAAATTATAAAAATCCTTATTTATGGCCAAAAGACCAGGACTTTCATAAAAAGCAGTTTCAATAGCAAATCAAACCCTTGATTCACTATTGTAGGTGCAAAACTCAGCTTCAAGTACAGACTTGCAATGGTACATATACCATTGTATTTCTTTTGAACTTGTGCACTCTTTC
>NW_009617961.1:144322-166014 GCF_000690535.1 Cariama cristata
CATCTTCACATACAGCCTGGAATATTCCCTTTGGTTTAAACTCTACAGGATACAGGAAGGAAAGCAGAAAATAGCCAAGAGCATGGAAGAGCTTGTTTGATGTCAGACTGAATTAGCAAACATAGGGTACTCATCCGCTGTTGTCTAAAGCACCTTACAAACTCACTTTATTACATACATGGTTTGACCACCTCATGCATGCCTATTTATTTTTTGAAGATTGCAGCTGAGGAGGGTGATAACGAAGTATTTGGTGTGTTTCTGCGTAACTAGATAAATACAGCTAGCCTAAGACAGACAGACAACTTGCAAAGTTATGCATTGCTGTACTTCACAGAGACCCCTCTTCCACTGCACCCTAAAGCAGTTCCTAAATAATATGAGGATGATTGACATAATCCTAATCACACACCCTCAGAGACACCATTGACTCAGAGAAAAAGAGCAAGGCCAGATCCTGAGCAGAGAAAGAAAAGAGCAGAGTATGATCTCCCTTGTGTGCCAATGCTGGCACGAAAAGAAAGTCTGTCACACCGGCATATCTCACAGAAAACAAACAAATAACTCGGTCCTATCACCCTCTTCCCAGCAGATGGGAACTGTACTCAACCCACAGTCATCTTCCTTTTGTAAGAGAAAATGTTACATGACAACACTGATACTAAATGCACTCCCAGGACTACCCAACCAAACCTTTGAAAAGAGAAAAATTTTCAGGGATGTTCTTTCTACATTAAACACACACACATAATTCAAACATACTTTTTGAGCTGTCTCACTTTTGTGAAGAAAAAGATGCTGAGCAAATGCAAAATCTAACTCGTCTTGCTTTATAGAAAAACTATTTATTACTTTTATTTCATCACACTTTTCCACTTACAAGGAAGAGCTACTCTGGCAAGTTTTAAGCCAAAAACTAGAAAGCATAAATTGAGTTTGTCGTGTTAGCAATAACAGGCAGCTGCAGAGCAAAGCACAAGAGCAAAATCCTTCCTCCAGAAACAGCATCTGTCATATACCTTCTGCTGCAAACCTTTGTGTCACTTTGCGTTTCTGAAGGTCCCTATTTCACAATGACACTCTAAATTTGACAAAATATGATGCGAGCACTTTCATGTCTTATTAACAGGGAGTGTTTTACAGTACCGAGTGGTTTGAAGCCATCCATTTAAAGACTTTGAAGTTTTCAAAATTTGCAGCAAAATCTCCTATGGGGTATGCAAATGTACGGCATTTCCCTCACAGCTGCTCCTTATGCTGAGAGGAAGGCACCAATATTGTGACCAGCCAGGCTCAGAGGAGGACACAGTACCCAGAGAGATTACAAACAAACAGGAGAAGAAAGAAAAGCTACCACCTCCTGTAGCCTCATTTTTCAACACAGGATTAGTAATTAGCAGCCACCAAATCCTCAGTGGTTGGTATAGTTTTGGTACTGGGAAACGTCCCAAATAACTATATAGTGCAAGAGCTCAAACTCATGCCAGAGAAGCTGTTTTATGAGTTGATTATGTCATTAGAAACAAAAAGAGCTAAACAAATTGACAGCCCCTTCCTCCACCTCCCAGAGAGGAAGATTTTTGTCACCTCTGCACTCAGTGAAGTTCTTACATCTCTCCATAAATGTCCAGATAGCCGTATCTTTACCCCCAGAGAGGAAGAGCTGCCCTGAAAGTCTTCCTATGCTTTAATCTCCTCTCTAATATTAGCTGTAAAGAACAGGTGCAAAGCACACTTTACGACTGCTTTCCATGGTAGCTGCGATTGCTTTAGAACAGCAGAGAGAAGGGAGTCATCCTCCTTGGGAATACACAATTTAAGAAATACTGCATAATAATTGGTGCAATTCAAACAATTCAGTACAGTAAAGGTCAACGGAAAGGCCTTTAAGCTAAGCAAAAGCTCACTGATACAGAAACAATATGCAATTTTCACTTGACAGTAAGTGTCAGGATAGGCATATTTACAGGAAGACTAAATACACTAAGCAACAAGGATGGAACAAAGAAAATGACAACCCAGCAGATGTTAAAGAGCATGCTATTTCTGCTATGGGCAAAGATAGTATATCATGTTAGGCCACAGATCTACTGACAGAAGATATACCAGCAAATGGATGATTAGATCATGAAATTTCATCTGTTCTAGTTAACATATATGCATTTCTTCACAACTTGTAGAGAATGTCTATCATGAGGCATCAGGATCCTTCAGCTTTCACAACCTCTGCTCTGAAATCAGTTGACATTTGGCAAGAAACTACCCTGTACCATCTCAGTGACTTTTTATTATCACAGTACTCTGACAAAAAGCTCTGTCGGAAATCTGACCAAGTGTTTGGTTTTTCAGTTCTTGTCCGGTGAAGTCTCAGCTATACCATTAGATCTGATGGCTGTTTTTTCTCGACTACAGGACGGTGGATGTTAGTAGCCAGATGGAGCTCTCCGTGAACACCCTGGTTCATTTATTTCAGGCAGGAATTGCACACCCTCTGCCCACTCATTCCTACTTAGACACAAATGTGTACAACCTCACACAGTGCTTCTAAATCTGGCATATGCTAGTTAACCAGAGCAAAATCAAGTTCTGCATTAAATCCTGCATTAATAGAAAGTTAAAGATGATTGGTTACGTTTAGAATAAACCTGGTTGTAAGTAATGGTTCTCGCAGTGGCATTTGACTAGCAGTTATGCCATGTAGGACCTGTTACTCTTGCTTCTCGTAAAAATTCATTGGCTACAAAATGTAGGACACTTATATCCCACAAATTCACCCAGAGTACAGACCACCATGGTAATTTTAGCTGTATCTATCTGGGAGCACCAGTAAGAATTGTTTTTACCCTGGAACTCATCTTGACACATGGAATATGCTATACAGTCCTCCCTACCTTACTTAACACATATGATATGCACAGCTAATTAAACCACCTAGTTTTGTCACTGTTAATTATATTCTACTATATGACTTTAATATTGGATTGATTGGTTTCATTTCCACATTAAAAAAAAAAAAAAAAAAGGAAAAGGCTAACAGACTGTGAAGTTTGCAACTCAGTGAAGGTAATGGGCCGGGTGAGACACGCAGGTCACACCTCGCTGAGATAAGCTTAATGGGGGAGTTGCAGCTGGTACTGCTGGACCTCTGAGGATTTTTTTAGCACTAGCACAGTGTTCCTGCAGCACTTTGGTGATATTTGAGCAACACTGTTAACTCTGGCAAATTTATCAAGTTTCACTGAAACAAGCACATTAAGCTTGTCGTCGTAAAAATCTCTTGCCTGAGAACAGCAGCCCCTTTGCCTGTCAAGATTAGCAGCAAGAATATGAATGTTGGTGTCAGAAGTTTGAGTAGCTGCTTTAGGATCTGTCAAAATATCTTGTTGGATGCCTGAAAAAACTGAACATGCCCAAAAGTGATTTTCAGTCTTCAAACTATTATCATCCAACCAGATTTTTTCAGAAACTGATATGGGACAAATGCCTCAGTCAACCCCATTTACATGTGAAATTACCACAGAACTTATTTTCCTAGGGGTAAGATGTATGCTCTTCGACTACGGTTGAATGGATTTTCTATAACCTCAAGCCTTGAGTGAAGTATATCAATTTTTAGACCAAGGAAAAAATGTATTTAAGTAAAAGCAGATTATTATACTAAAACCAAAGAAAATTGAGTTTTAATGTTAAATCTTGTAATTTCAGAAGAATACTGGGTAAAAAATTCTTCACATAAGCCATGACTACGCTTTCTTAGGTAAATAATAAAGTAGCTACTTGCAATTTCTATGTATATTAGCTACATTACAAGGATTATCAGGCTGTTGCATTGTCAGCGTTTCACATGTCAGTGTTTCACATGAGTAAATCATTTAATTAGATTCTAGGACTTGATGTTTTCCATGTAGGATTCGGGATATTTAATAAGACTTCAATAAAACAATTCTGTGATACTCATTGCAATACTATAATTGGAAGCAAAAGCATGCGCATTTGGAAACTCTGTTTCCAAAACTGAGTTTGGAAACTCAGAGGAGGACACATTAGATCTCAGATGAGTTAATTTGACAGTTTTGAAACTGAGCAAAATAGTGCAAGGAGAAAGAAATTGGCTAAGAGGTACAGGGTGAGAAATGCAGTTTGGAAAGAATGTCGGGACGACACTAGAGAGATGTTCAAATAAACCAAGGGTGGGCAAGGGCCTTCTCATGTCTCTGAGTCAGAGGAACTGACCTATTATTTCTGAACTGCACAGTGACACTCTGTTGATATAAACGTGGGGTGCACCGAGATAGCCGAGAGCTACATCTGTGTCCAGCTTGCCAGGATAATTGATTAGTCAGTTTATTTGTCTTCATCCACAGAGGCAGGGATCAGCTTGTGGTCAGAAGAATAATTCTGGCGGTGACAGCCTGTTCTTGGCCGCCTTTCATTTCTCCCCTCTGACACAATTAAACCTGGCCCCCTTCCCATAGTCCTACGACAGAGAAGGAGACCTAAAAGCTGCGGCTAGGGGCAGGCTGTTTCTGCTGAAGTAACTCGTCTGGCCTGCTACTGAAAGGGCTCTAAAGCAAAGGGGCAGCTAGGAGCAGAGGCATAACTTTTTTTCTGGGCAGGAGCCTCCCTCCAGTGACTCTTTGTTTCTTCCTAGAAGCCCCACAAACACAACAATGAGCAGGAAGGGATTTACCGGATAGCAAACTCTGCACAGACAATGTGAGCATCAGCCTACAGAGAGTCGAGTAGCCCAGCGCAGCAAGTGGAGCGTGCACTGATGCCATACAGCACGCACCGTTAGATACAGCAAAACCTGCACCAAATCTTCCATTCTCCGATAGAGGAGTCACTTGAAGGTTAAAACAAGCTCAAGTTATTTCTTGGAAATAGTGTCGGTTCAGTTATCCAGCATTTCTTTGCTGCTGTTAGCTCATTTTTCAAAAACGTCAAACCTATCTCCTTTGAATGGTCACTTTAGAGAAGTTTTGAGGTACAAAATGTATGAAATTATTATACCATAAGCATTGTTGACTGCCTCTCTAACCATTTTCTCCCTTTGGTGCCTCACACCAATATTCCCCAAGCAGTGTAACATTTTTTCCAGAACATTATATATGATATGCAGACCATTGAAGAATTTTAAAATAGAGTAAGAAATGTTCATAATGGTTACTGAGAAAAAGATTCCTCCAAAGATTCAGATTGACACATTTGGATAGCATTAAATTTATCCAGAGAATTAAATTTGCATCAAATGAACATAAAGGAATACACAGCATAATCTAGGACTACTCTCTGTGTTTTTGCATGACCAGCATATTTACTGAGATGTCCTTCAGTAATTCTTATTTTGTCATTATTATTCAACATCACGAAGAGTCTTGCAGTCTCCTAAACTGGAATTTTAAGTTGATTTTATGGGATTCTAAAACTATAAGAAAAAGAGTTCATAGCTTTCATCAGCATTTTAGATAATGCAGGATCATGCTTTATGAATTTTAAATAAAACTGGTGGATGATACAGACGTATTTTTTCCTACAGTCTCCCATTGCAAACAGCTGCTAAGGTCCCCTGTCTTTACAACATGGGACCACAGATAACCTGCAAAACTCAGAGCCAAAGCAATCACAGGCTGAGGTGGGAGTTTTAAAGAAAAACTGCTCATGATAAACAGCTTCTTTTGTTACTCATATATATGAATAATCCTTATATCAAGACACTTCAGAATTTTATGCAGATCACCTGCCTACCAGGAGAACACAAGCCAAGATTCTAAATTTCACAACTTAAAAAAAAAAAAAAAGTGTACATTTACTCTAAAATCTGTCAAAGAACACAAAACTAAGCAAATAAAAGGAATGGGGTTGTCAAGATGTCAAATCCATCCAAATTTAGGTAATTAAGGCCCAAGTTTCTGGAGATTTTTCAGTCATCCATTTTATTTTACTAAATTGTAAGAAGAAATGCAAAGTATGTTTCACAGAAGTCTTCTGAAATCCACGTGGCTTATCTTCACTGATATGTTGCTTTCTCTGTTAAAACTCCTTAGATCTACTCAGAATAAGGTAAAATTATCTTTTCTCAACTGTTGTGACAAACCTGCTACAGCAGAGTATCATCACTGACATCCATGATGTTAATCTGTCTACTTGTCATTAATAGAGTTCTACCAAGTCTCTCCTATCTCCTCTCATGTCTTTTACCCAGAGGTAATGCTCACCTTTTCCCATTCGCGATCGTTGTTCAGTACTATCACCACCAGCCTGGGGTGTGCCTGATAACCATCTGCTGTGAAGGACAAATCTTTACCTTCCCAAGTCACATTCATCATAAACCTAGAAGGCAAGGGAAAAAAAGTTCATTGAAAAATTAATGAGCTGTCCAGCAGTTAATGAGCAAGCTAGTTCAGTCATCAGAACCACCAATGAAATACATGCACCAAATCCTGTTAACGCTGTGAAAAGCCTACATTTGCAGCATGGGGAGTCTGGGCATTTCAAGGTAGTCCATAGAAGACAAAGCAAAATATTGTTTACATATGATTTTTAATGCAGACGTCATTTTTAAAGCAGCTTCCACATTACGCATGACCCATACACTCCATGAATAATCTTTCTTGCACTTTGCACAACTTCATCAGTTTTTCAGGATCATTTTAAACATGTCTACATCAGCTCTGTATGTAACATTATACTATTCTCTCACTAGAGTAATGCTTAGAGGTAAGTGCATCTACTCTGGCCTCACCTGTTTAGACCTCCAAGAGTCCTGCCAGCCCTTCCTGACACTGTGCCCATACACAGTGTCTTTGTGACACTTGGATAAATTCTGCTAATGCCTTCAGCCAAAACCAGACATGAAAACTTTGAAGGGGTCGATAATATTTCAGTTCAGTAATTTCAAAAAGAAAAGAGATATATATTTTAAACTTTTTTGCATTTAGGTTAATTTTTAATGGTTTTCAAAAGATATAGAAACTAATTAGCACTTTGAATAGAAAAAGAAATTAGAAGGACTCAGAATAAAATGTACAGGAAGAAGGAGGATTTTTAAAATTTTGTTGAAAATGTCAGTTCCATCCCAAATTTCCTGCCTTTAGACTTACCAGTTTGGGCAATGAATCAATAAAACCCTTTATTTACCATAGGCTCTTTGTTCATCTACAACTGGTAAGACTTATTCAGCTGAAAATTTTGTACAAATTTCTGTCAACAGAAGGAAATTACTCAGCGCTACAACAAAAGGTACCTCTCCTAAGGTGTGCCACAGTACTGTTGCTTGCTTTCTCCTGTATTGTCATGCCAACCTACACGTTCTAAGGACAGAATACTACTTCTTATAAGCAATGCTGTCATTAGTAATGATTACATCCTCTCTAGCTAGTCATTGCTTTGACCTGGGCTGTGCCTTCGAGGGACACTTACGAACTCTGGCGAGTGACACTGCAGGTGGCTCCATGAACACCAGCCCCGGGCCCAAAGCATTCAGCAGCCAGACACTGCAGCGGACCCGATCTACCCTGGGGTAGGGATCGAGGTACTCTACTCATCACCTTAGAGACATCTCTCAACTCTACAGAGTCCTGTCGCTTTTCTAGTCGTAGAATTTCCCCTGGAGATCT
The DNA here is from genome assembly GCF_000690535.1 of Cariama cristata. Classification (NCBI taxonomy): domain Eukaryota; kingdom Metazoa; phylum Chordata; class Aves; order Cariamiformes; family Cariamidae; genus Cariama; species Cariama cristata. The sequence goes on from NW_009617961.1 coordinate 151,942, forward strand.
TAAATTCCTTCTTGAGTTTATACCAGTTCTAATATAGTCTACCTCGTTTTTCCTTTTCCTGATTAATATGCATAGCTTTTAATGTCTAACTGTTGCTTTCCATTCATCATTGAACCAGGTATCCTCTTTTCCAAAGCATTGTCCTTTCATTGATTCAGAAATGCTGGCATTTTGGCAGTCTAACAAACTTGACTTTCCCCAAAAATAATTTTCTCTCAAAACTTTTGACAGATTTATAACATAAATCCATATTTATATTTGCTCTGGTTCCACATAGCTTCAGTGTTTCTCAGTCAGAACAGATTGTTTCCACCACTCCATGGTCAGAAAGAGGGACGAGAAATTGCAGCTTTTATTTAAAGCACAAATACAGGGAACTTACTGCCAAGAGTCTGAACTACCACAGCACACAGGTCAAGCTCCCTGGACTGTGATATTGAAAAAGTCTATCATTTTACACATTATCTGAAATTTCATTACCTAAGAAAATCAGGCTTGAAAGGGAAGAGAGTAAAAGGCTGGTATTGGCATTGGTGTTCTTTGGTCATGTTGGAAAAAATCAAAACTCCAGACTGCCAACATGAGCCTGACAGGGCTATCCCGTGGGCGAGAGGTAACACCGCAATTCAAAACCTTGGAGATCCCATGGCACTTCCAGAAGATAACGTGCCCTCCACCCTATATTATTGGTCTGAAGTTAATTGCCTTGAATTGCACTGAATTCTCAGTGTATTTAATTGATAGAAATTCAGTCCAAGCTCTCACCTAGGTTCTCTCCTTCTGGAATTCAACTCAACAGCAATATCATTCCAACCTGTAGACAGATGTGTCTTGAAGGGCATTAAAGTTACTTTAACTAGTCTTCATACATTTTTATGTAATCTTTTACCCACATGAAACTAATACTGGTTTACATGTATGCTTGTTTGTTGGTTTGGGTTTTTTTTAATAGCAGTAGTAGCAGCATGTTCTCCTGGTGATTCTGACATACACAAAATTCTTCAGCTACATATTCAAAGGAGAAGGCTTTGTATTGACATAGCTGCCTGAAAATCCCAATAGCAGAAGCACACTAAATAAAAGCATATAGACCCAGAAGAAATAATGGCATTACATCATAACTGTTAATAATTAAATGTGCACTTCCCTAAACGGCCATCTTACCATCATTCAGCACCAGTTTGACAGCAATTTGTAAATTCACCCATTGTAATAACTCACATTTTGTGACAGACTTTCGGCGTGAAAATTTTCCCTTTGGCAGAACTTTGCTTTTCAGTTGAACTAATTTCCCGTATATTACATTTTTCATCCAGTACTGAAAGAGCTTGCTTGGGAATGCTTGTTTGCCACTTTGAGAGGAAGTGGCCAACCACCAAACAGAATTTGCTTGTGCATACATGTAAGAAACCAGCATAACATTCACTCACTGCTGAAAACCAAATGTACTGTGACCCAAGGAATAAAAGGTCCAGAAAGCCACCACAAGGGGAAAACAAGGACATACTGTGAAAACATGCACTGCTGGTATTCGTACTTCTGCACCCTCCCTCACAGATTCCCTCCCAATTCATACATGTGAAATAACAGCCCCCACAATGAACACATCATCTTATGGGGTCAGGCAGAAATCACCTCATTTCAATAAAACTGTCCCCTCCTAAGGGCTGGACCACAAACATGCACGCTGTACTACATCAGGCTTTTGTAACCAGTTGGGTTTTTAATCATGTAGTCATTGGTGACTGGACTTGAGTTGTAACCCTTCTCTTACATAGTTTGGTAGGATAACTACCCCAGATTTCAAACACCACTCATCACATTTTGGTGTTAATACGCAAATGCCCTAGCCTAGAAGCCAGTCAAGGGCCATCACAAGATGCAGGGCTGTAGCTGCAGTGATGTTCACGTGTTCCAAAAAGAAAGATGAGCCACAAATCTAAACTGAAAAACTGAACTCAGCATTTATTTTTAAACTCTGTGAATTCACCAGACATTTAGTAGTGAAATATTTTGCAAGTTAAAAAAAAAAGTCCCTAATCTATAAAAGTGTTTTAGAATTGTATTGTCTGAGTCATACACAAAGGTATCAGTGACTGACGCAGTCTGAGCTACCCCAGTTTCTCAAATCGCAGCAATAAAAAAGAACTTCAAAGAGATTCTTGTTTTCACAAGCACACTCTTCTGTATGAAACTCATCAGCTGCCAGTGTTCTTCAGAAACCAATGCCTACAGTCTACATTCTTTTTGAATTTTCATTTTTCCTGCACAAAAGACAGAAGTCCTGCTCTGCTTTTACTGGCCAAGATCCTAAACTACTTGTCTCCAGGAAGAACAACAGTGTGCTTTTCTGTTCCTTGTTAGGAAAAGAAAGTATTTATAATATATGTTATTTTTATACAGTTTGAAGTTTGCCCAAGATTAATTCTGTGCAAGATGTCTTTGGCTTCTGAATTGGTCAAAATGTATTTCTGAAGTAGTTTTGGAATTGCATATTCCTCTTCATAACTAAATGATGTGCTTGATTATTTGAGCTCATTACTTTAAGGTGGCAATTCAGCATACACCTTGGATTAGTAGTTAATCTGCTTTCATACCTCATTAATGCTACAACCTTTGCAAATACATGATAGCAGGAGGCCTTATGATGGTATTATGACACTGAAGTCTTCATTAACTTGCAAACTGGAGTTTGTGAGTAAGATTCCCCAGGTGACACATGTATGAAAAATGGAATTTTGGAGGGGGCAGAAGTTAAGCTATTCTCATTCTGAATCCAAAACAAGTTTTTATCATGAGAAGAATCAAGTCTGTACTATATATTTAAAATGCTTTTGAACATTTATACAAATCTTTTTTGCTTGTCACCTTCCTCAACAAAACTGAAAATTGTTGAAACACCACAGCAGAACACTGTTCCCATTGTATTTACAGCAAGCCTTTGAAGCACCAAGGTTACAAACTGCTCTCAAGGTTTCCAACAATTTTTATAGACTCAGAAAGAACAAGTAATTCAGATAAAGCTTCAGATTAATGCCAAAATTGTGTAATATTTATCCAAGTCAAAATTCTGACTCTATCCAGAAAAACAGAACACATTTGTATAAGGTGGGTTTTCCTACTCTGTAAATATTATATCACAACTTCAGTGACTCTAATTTCCATTGATAAGTGGGGGAAGACTTTGCCAAAAGGATTGGGCGTCAATTTTTAGAAGACCTCAGTTTTCAGAAGACCATTTGCCAGGGAACAATATTGCTGAAGCAGAAGCACCTTTCTGGTCAGTCTTCTGACAGAAGACATGGACTGTCTTTGCCCATAAGGTGTTTGGTGAGGATTTCCTATACAGCATGGAAACAGTTGAAACCCCAGCAAAGCCACAACCACTCCTGGAGTAGAATCTCTGAGGCTTTCTTCTTTTATGTTGTACAACAGCAAACATGTTTGCAAGCTGTGGGATTTCTTTTTATGTTTACCATATATATGTATATACGTATATGCCACATATGCAAGTGTTCCCCTAATAGATGCAAGGATTTGTGAGCAAAAGCAAGAAGGTTTAGTGGACTCTGTGGTGGGCATTTTTTTAAGGGACAAAAAAAACGCCCAATGTAAATTATAAAGATCACTTTGTCTCAAACAAAGATCAATCCTAGCCCCAGCTTCATAAACTTCTTTGGGCAATTTGAGAAAACACACAGGGACAGAATGAAAGCGCAACACTGCACAGGAGGGCAATCCTGGGAAACGGAAGCAGGTGCGATGTTGTCTCTGAAACCTCACCAGTGATGATGATCAGGGAAGTCCTCACCCGCAATACCCTCCACGTGCTGTATCTCTGGGATGCCAGGCAGGGAGCATCCTCCCAAATATTCATGTCCTCAGGATGGGCACTCTCATGCCCACCCACCTGTGTCCCAGAAGACCCTGCAAGGCTACTTCACTATTTATTTCTCCCTTAGAGCAAGCTGAGCTTACTCCTGATGACCCGTTAAGAGCAGTGAGCCAAGAGACTTAGCTCCCTCTTTCTCCTTTTCAGGGTAATTTTTGCCACGGGCAATAGCGTATGAAGCAGTCCCTGAATCAACTATCTTCTCCAGGGGAAAGCCAAGCTGAGGGAAAACTCTGGCCAAAAGGCAAGGGAAATGCAGATTTTTGAGATTCATGGGGCTAGAAATAAGTCAAAAATATGGAATACAATCTGGAACCGTCCCTCAAAAGCATTGCACGGCCAGGAGGAAGCACTGCTGTAGAGAGGATAAAACTAGTCTATGCATCGAAGCAGCAGCACTCTGCACTTGCTGAGGCCAGATAGGTCTAGTTATGCTTAAAATAAAACTGAAATACTCTTCTAGAAAGATGCAAGGATCACAGCATTAACAAGATGTCATGCATAAGAAAACACTTTTACAAATGTGTAAAAATTCAGGGCATCTAGAAAAGACCTGGATTTTAAAAGCTAGCAATTGCATGCATGTACATACACTGACCCAGGAAGTCCTTGGATCAATGCAATAAATTAAAACTTCTTAATTAATTGATACCTTAAAAATAAATGCATACAATGTAGTTGTGATAATTATTATATATATGACAAAAAATGGTTTCACCAAAACTAATACAAAAACTTGCCTCTTCTTCCTTCCAGACTGCTTGTTTTGATGTTTTCTCTATTTTTCTCTATTGTATGTTTATTTTCTTTCCATCTGTCCACTGAAATAGGAATGTGAAACTGTCTGTGCTAGGATCAAGTTGTGAAACTGAACACAATTAGTACCAACAGCTGCTTTTCCTACAGAAAGGATCCTTCAGCTTCTCTCCTGCCAAGGTTTAAGCCTTCTTCTTCACTAACCTCTTTTCATAACATTCAGCATCTAGCAATAAATAAATTGTTAGATTTGGGGGCGGGGGAAACATGTTGAATTCCCACGATTACCTTGAAAACCTTGGTTCTGACAGGTATGAATGCAAGAGAAACTGCTCCAAGCTCCAGCCTGGCAAAGCAGCAGGGACACCCCGGGGCAGGGGGGGAGCCAGCCAGGAGGCTGCAGGACGGAGGGGCTGCACGCCATACAGGAATTATGCCTTTAGAAACCCAACACGTCGTGCAAACACCCTCAGCAAATGTCCTGTGGTTTTAAAAGTAAGTTCAGAGACAGGAAAAGCAGACTGTCTCAGATGACCTTTCTTTTGGTTGCTCTGATATTTGCTCCTTCCTTTTTTGTTTTATAATGATAATTTTATACGGATTCAGATTTTTAAAAGTAGAAATTCAGGACTTGTAGGGGTTAAGAACAGATACAGCTCTGCGGTAACAGGCTGGTTTATAATTAGTATGAAATCCACCTAGTATCCTGCTCCCAACCAGATCACCAGCTGGGAAAAATATAATGGGTAAGGCAGAGGCATTAATGAAAACATATCACTCCTAAGCTACCTCCAAAGAAGAGAACTTAGTTACTAGACCTGTAAAATAAAGCACATGGCCTGGTAGCTGCAGGGACCGGAAAGTCGGCGGGACTCCTCACTGCCACTGGTTGAGACCCACGTTTCCTGCCCTCATCCTCCAGCCCAGATAAATTCCTCAGGTGCCATCACTGGGGACGATCATTTTTTATTTAGTGCCTTCTACACCATGGGGCAGTGTTTCAAATCCATGGTAACCGCAGGCAATGAAAAGAAACAGCAGAAACTTAGGGAAATACAGGTTTCATAAAAGAAACTCTCCCCTTCCTCTCCCAAAGAAGGCATTTCCAAACTGAGATTTAAAGCAGATGAAATGCCTCACAACCAATGTCTCATCTGGTGATACTGCTCTTTCCTCCAAACAGTATGAACCAACCATTTTAATAATCTAGACAGCCAGCCTGTCTGGGCTTGGCATTCACCCAGCATCATACCTAAAAAAGCAGGAGTGAATCCAAATTTTGTCTTCTTTATCTTGTTGAGGCTCTGAACTGCTGAAGTTCCTTACTATGATTCTACTGTGAAATCTAAAAGATACTTATCAACAGAAATACCAAGACAAATTATTTATCATTAAGAAACAAATTTCCTAAAAACATCTATTAAATCACAAAATGCTGAATGTAGAATACATATTGTGTGGCCTGAAGTACATATAGAAACAGAAATAGGTCTGAAATAGATCACTATTAAAAAAGGTAGTGATGCATTTTTCAAACAGTAAAGGTTTTTTTAAGGACAATTTTATATCTTAGGCTATGTAGAATTTTTTTTTTTTTTCTAAATTCAAATCCTTCACAGTGATGCAAAAAGCCTCTTTTTCCTCTTCGTGCGTCGTCCTCCTCCACTTCCCCCAGCCCTCGCTCTCCTGAATATAACTCTGCGACGATATCCTGCTTTGGATCTGTATCTCCCTAGGCCTTGAGCCAGCATGGATGAATAAAATTTTGGGAACAATATGCTCAGTGACTGTGAAAAAGGAATGGCATGCCAACTACTTGTACCTCCTGCCAGCTGGTCCTTAAAGCATTAGTTGCCACTAGGTCTGGAAAAGTCATTTTGCCCCAATTCTGCCAGACAAGTGACAAAACTCTTGGGGAGCCCTTCTGAAAGGGGGGCAAGGGGAGGGAGCAAAATCAGAATGGGCCCAGCTCCCTGGGAGGGTGTCACAGACTAGTGTAACTGAACACCAGGAGGTTCAGAGACTTAATGTTATTATTAGTAATAACATTTCATAAAAAGCACTAATATGGTTACATTTTGCTGCACCACCTCAGAAGCGCCCCAAACTCTTCCCCACAAAGTCTGCCTGGCTTCGTACAAGGGGATGGGGTCTGCAGCAGCTCCATCTCCAAGAACCTTCGCTTATATTTTGAATTTCAAGGCCTGCTTTCAGCCCTGAAGGCTGGCTCTGCTCAACTCCAGAACAGAGGCCATGCTCGTTCTCTGGTTTAAAAATTTTTTTTTTAATCGTCACAAAAAGGGGAAAATGTTCTAAAAGCCCCTAATCTGGTAACTGTTACCTTCTGCTTCCTAAATTGACCTAACCTGCGAGAAAATTCTGATACAGACTTTCTGTAGTTTCTTTAATGATTTCATCAGTAAACCAGCACGACATCGGGATCTCTCAGGTGGAGTGTTTTCCTCCACAACCCATCTTTTGTTGCCAGTTTTACTTTCAGAGGAATAGGATAACAGTTTCTTCAATTCAGTTCCTGCTGTTTAATGCAACTATATGGAAAATGCCCTCATGCTATAGAAGAGGGCAATTACAGCACATGAATTAAAAGAAGTGCAAATATCTAGTTGTTACTGTTTAAAGTCTACTTATCAGCAGTAAACTAGACTTTGTGTATCCCTGTGTACAAATCCAATTGCTACAATACTCTACTACTGGGTTTCCTGATCAGAAAGCATCCCCACACAAATTAATGAGACTAAGTGGGATCCTGCCACTGACAAAATTTTTTCTTGTCTTGAGTGTCGTATCTTATTCATTTTTTCATGTGACGATAATAATTTCTTGTAATCTATGACATCTGAAATTCATTGTCAACATAAAATCTAGGACTGGCAGCTTAGTCCTCATTTCGAGATGCTTGCCTAAATATACTGTCCTCCCCGGAAATCTGCTGCTCCCCATATCTCTGTGGCCACGGCGCTCCACGAAGGCTTGGAGCTTTGTTCACACCTTCAGCCATTTAGGTGCATCATCCTTATTTGGATTTGTTTCATTAGAGCAGCATTCACAGTAGCGAAGGAGAAACATAACCAAATCTGGCAGCATGCAAAACCTAAAATTTCTTCAAGCTTTAAAGTTATCAAAAATGAAGTCTTAAATTGAAAATGTACTCCCATTAGCTGTTTCCCTCCACAACACGTAAGCAAAATATGTGACTACTGAAACTTGGGTTACGGTCTCAGATCATCACCCTGTGTGCAATGCACTCCTCTGAGCTCCAGTAAAACCACGGTGGGATGACAAAATGGGAAAGACAAACAAAATATCCTGCAGAGTCTTAAGTGAAAGTAAGTAACATTTGTTTTTCTGCACAGCAAGTATGCTACTAGTGAAAAAGCATTTTGCTTCATACATAATTAGTTAAATAACGATATATCTTCAATTATCCAATAAAGCAGATGACACTTGTTTTCCCAAGTCTTTTGACAGAACTTAAATGAAACAAGCCTCTGTAAATTGGCTGTTGATCCATATGCAGGAAAAGATTAAACAGATTTGCCGGATTATTCACCAAACCATTGTGTCCATTTAATCCCTGATTTTGCTCAAAGGAAAAAGAGGAAAATTTATCTATCATTGCTAAAAGCTGGAATCAAAATATTAAACTTGATGAATGAATATCTGGACTAAAGAGGCAGCATACCCTTGCCCTCTGAGGAAGGTGCTCTCTCATAGCCATGCTGTAAGCTAACAGCAGCACAACAGCAAGGACAAGAAAATGAACCATGCGGTTGTTCATGGAAAGATGGAAATGTTGGGTAGCACATTTCAAAACACTGTTCCCACCAAGTCCCCAGGGTTTTAAAGTAGGGTGACTCAGGGCAGGAACAACTTACACGTTTGTACCTGGCCCTCTGGACTTCACATTGCTCCTACTCCCTAGCTCGGTGACGATGAATAACAGAAGCTACGCTCGGGAAGGGTATGAAATGCCAGCCTGCCCAGAGCAGTGTGGACAGCTTTCTAGCCCTGCACCTTCACTACCAAAAGTAAGATGGGTCTCTCAATCCTGCATGTTATTTTGTTGTATTTGGAAACTGAGTGTAACTAAATGTAACCACCACATGGTAAATGCCTGACTACCTACGGATAGACACATCTTTTTGCTTTTCAGGAAAATGACAACAGAGCAACAGCTTTGTCACCCCCATCCATCCCTGTACGGATCAGGGTGTTGGAAACGTTGCTGTGAAGTGTATCTCCCAGGGTTATGACTTTCATGCGCAACAGGAGTACTCTTCTAGACAAAGCAGAAGCATTTCTATTCACAAAGCAGCAGCATCTTCCATGACAACTGGCAGGATTATTTTGTTTTGCTGTTTGTTTGCTTACATGTTTTCCTTCTTTGAGAGAGAGAGCAAGCATTTGTTCAACTGACATTGCATTAATGAGCTGTTAATTCTATTTATCCTGCTGTGCTAGTGCCACTATTTCACACAATAGTATTATTCTGCCTTGGGAGAATCTAAGTCTTAAACAGATGGGAAAAGATGATCTGAATCAACACATGTATATATGTGTATGTGTGTATATATATATATATGTTTCTAAATGCATTGAAAATGATCCCTGTATTTTAAATTCTTTATTCATAGGGAAAAAATTCGTTTTCCCTTGTGTATCAGAAATGCACATTGATCAAATCATTCCAAAAACTAAAGCAAACCTGATTTTTTTCTGAGTCTAGAAAGTCAATAAAAGCGTTTCAGAATTGCAGTGACAGGGGAAGGATAAATTGTGTGCTTTAAAACGTATATATCTTCAAACCAATTTAATACTCCAAGGATTTAAGAAAGAGGGAGGGGGAGCTTTCACTTCACAGCTTTCCTTACATAGAATTTCTTCATAAATGGAGATGAAAATAGCTATCTAGATGCGGGAAGTCGCACATAAAGCATTACCAACATCCATTTGCAAGAAAATTATCTATTGCGGCATAGCCTTGGAATACTACACTGAGTTTAAAGCTGAATCAAACTGTCATTATAATAGATGGAGTCTAAAGATCCCAGTTTGTTGCTCCATTCTTGAGCTTGGTTTTGGTCAAGCATCACCTTACAGAACCTCTTCCTTGCTTTCCACTGAGTTCTCTGGTCCTGACTTTGCAAGCAGTGTCCCTTTGTGCAATCCTACTTCTCCAGCACTGATTTCCAGCATGAACAGGGAGGCACAGTACAGCAGATCCCAGGTCCATAAGCTGTTTACAATTACTTTAGCCCTTTTCATTGTGACAATGCTTCAAAACCCTTTGTTCAAGTTAGCTCCTTAATACAGCATCATATACATTTATCTTGTAGTTTAAAATATAAAGCTGCACTATCTGTGACCTGAAACTGTGAAGATCGCATTTCAGAATAAAACCCCAATTTAGGCACTGATTTGTCATGTAAGAAAGAAACATACAATTTAGTGATAACGATAAGAAAGTACAATGAATTTACAGAATTCACCTTGGCATAGAGAGATGGATCATCTCCCAGAGATTACTTAGCACTACTCAATGCTTGCATATACTTGCTTTTCTTGCAGGTTATATGTGACAAGAATAGTCTCAGTGAGTTATTATATAAGAAGAACTATTTAAATTTTCTTCATTTTAGTGTAATTCTGACATTTCTAAATTAAAAACAGCCTGCTTCTTATTCTTGTGGTGTTGGAGAAGCTCAAAGAATCTCCAGTGCGGAAAATACAGTCTCACTTCATAGCTCAGTGTTTCGCATCAGGAAATGACTTTATTAACCACAGTGCACTATATTGCAATTTCTCCTATTAATAGTTTTTACGTGCATCAGGCACTGCACACTGCAAAATCTCCTGGTGAAGTCTAATTTCACTGCTCTAACACTCACAACTCCTATTCTTGTAGTCGTACAGATTTAATGAGAAAAAAATGATTGTTTGAAGAAAGGCAAGTTATGCTGAATGCTGAATACTGAATACCTAATTCAAGTCTACACTAGTGTATTTCCAAAAGAATTTGGTAGGAGTCCTTTTCAAAACAGGTTCATGTTTTTGTGGCCCTTCCAAGTGAACCACAGTATTTTAAACACCAACACTTCTGACTACAAAATACAATTTAACTTTCACAGAAACTAGAGTTCAAATATTAATAGTAGATTTCTTTCTTTGTACAGATCCTACTAAGGCACAACATTTGGTTAACGGGATGCCATTAGCTTTTATCTGGCATTGTCACCACATGCATTAAGAAGAAGCATGTGAGGATCACACACTGAGCATGGGTAGGACACTCATCCCAGCAGTGCCTCCCAGCAGTGACACGAGCGACCATGCAATGGCTTTCTTGGAGTCATACTGGACCAGAGAGCCAGCCCAGTGCTGCCTCCTGTCACTCCTCAGGGGCAACTGGGACAGTAGGAAAAGAATCACAGATTTTCTGCAATGCCTCCAGTGAATTTGTACAGTTTTAGAGGCAGAGGCTTAGAAATAGGAAAGGGAAGACCATTAAAAGGTGGAAGCGTCATACGAAAGGCAAGCCCGCTTTAAGGAGACCTGTGCAGGTTTCTGAACTTTGGTCACAGAGTTTATAAAATACATATATGAAATGTTAAAATCCATTTACTTGGCAGTATTTGGCTTTTAAGAGAGCTTTTGAAGAATGCTGTGTGCAAAAATGCCATTTTCAATGAAAACAACAACTGTTCCAGGACATCATTTGGCAATCAGCTCCTAATCTTAATATGCACGTACATCTCAGAAGATTAAAAACATTCTACAATCTCCTCTATGAAATCAGCATTAATTTTCCTTCTTGTGCCAATCCCATCCTACTTTTCTGTAGAACGCACTTCATCTGCAATATTTGGTCAGAACAAATTTCATAAATACTGCTTAGTAACTTCCACATGAGCTATTGTAAAGAGCTATTAAAAAATACGCAAGATCCCCTTTACTTCCTCTCACAAACCAGATAAAGAAATATATTACTGTGTGACATGTATTATGCAATATTTTGGATAGACTTAACCAGGACTATCATGTCTAAAAGGGATAAATAAAAGAGGAAAAAAAAAAAAGCAGCAAAGAATCCTGATTTAAACCTTGACAGTTCCCATATGACAAAACGTTTTGAGAAAACATCCATATCAACTAGGATTAATGCAGATTAATTTTTACAGCTATTCTGGTACAGGTGACAAAAATAAAATCCTCACAAGCAGAAGTGACATATTTCAGTTATTAGATGGTAAAATCTGCCTAAGTAATCTAATACTTCTATAATTTCCAGGGACATCTCTTTAATGCTGCACACCTCTTGTCTTCTAAAATACTACCAGGTTCCATTCCTGCTTATACAGTAATTCAGACACAGTCTCCAGAGCATTTTGGTAATTTTACCTCATAGTTAAAGTATACAATGACACGATTTTATTAACTCATCTTCATACTCTAAGACTAATTTCTGTCATCTTCTACATCAGATCCAGAGCAGTATTTGTTCTCCACTGCACATAACAACATTTCCATGTGCACAGTTATCAGTGCAGCAAGTCCTCTTGCACATTCCCTCGAAACACATAAAAACTGTCACTTAAAAAGGGCATGCTGGGATTAACAAAAAACAATATTCTCTTTCAAGAAACATATAATGGCAATGGAATGGAAAATTACCAAGGTTCTGTAGAGAAAAGAAACCCAAACCAATAAGCCTTACTTGTGCAAGGTGTGAGATGGCCGGTCATTTTTCTCCAGTTGTCCATAGCAGCTAGTTTTTGCTTCAGGAATGAAGGAGTATTTTTCCAGCATGGCTGATGCAGCAGTGGCAATAATCCCAAGGCCATCCCGTACCCGAGCTTCTAAACTGTAGTCCCATTCATCATAAGATGCTGAAATGAGTCCTGAAGGAAATTCCTTGGGAGTGATTTCTGTGTTACCACTAACCAGGCTGGGAACTATCCAAAAGAAATCATAGCCAGTAAGGCCCAGAGAACGAGCCTCATCCAGTATGTAGACAGCTTCATCCTTGGAACAATATAGCAGGATGACGGATGAATGAATTTTCTTCAGCTGAATTTGGGTCTTGGCATCTCCAAAGGCGGTATCGAGTATAATGACGTTTTGCATGTCCCAGCCCACAAAACTATTTTCCACTGTGGTCTTAATGACATTGATGAAGTCTCGATATCCAGGGAAGGTGGTGGTCACCAGAGAGAACACGTGCCAGTCATAATCCTGCATGATCTTCAGCATGATGATGGCTTCTTGCTGGATGGAAGCCCCAAACTGGAAGAATGTGGACATCACATCCTAGAATACCAAACACAGTGAAAGATTACTAATTTTGTATAAGTCTGAAGGCAATAGAATCTCCAGTTCTTCTGCTCTCTTTGGTGCACCATAGCTGCCAAACTTTCATTGCATTCCAATAACTCTCTGTGCCTTATCACATATCACTAATAAGCAACACTGATCGTAAGTACCATAGCTAATTAAAATATTTACCAAAAAGTGACAAACACATATTTAAGTAAGAAATTTCTGAGTGCTTGATCACTCGAAGTCAACAGCTCAAATCAGTACTTACTGAGGAAGCTCCTGTTAAACAATTCATCTCCAGCAGGTAGCTTTAGATTCATCAAACTCATTAAGAATGCAACCCAATACATTCATACAAATCTTTAGTTGCAATGGAAATAAATTGCAATGCACACATTATGTATATATATGAAGAAGCTCTGTACTTCTAGGTCTGAGGGATACTTCATTTCCACAGGTTCACTGGACTTGGTGGAAGCTGTCAAACTCTGCAGAAGTAGATTTATCATCCCAGGTACTGAGTTCACTACTGTTCATGAGCTCACTACTGATCATCCTCCATTCAGAGCACATGGCCCATTGATGTCTGATGTAGAATTAACAAGATGGGACTCCAGGGACAACCAGCAAGCTGCCAGTGTCCTCATTAAAGGACTCAAATGGAAATAAATTTAAACAAAAGTCAGTAACTGGTAGCTGCATTGCCTGACACAGCTGTGCTGTCAGTTTGCTAGGAGATTTGTTTCTAATATTTGTCTTAGCCTTTTACAGTATTCATAACATTTTATACAGCATAAGGACTGGTGTTTCTTATTTTAACAACATCAATCAGAAATAGGCAACACAATAATATATTTTGTTGGCAGTACATTTATGAACATCTTCATTGGTCTAGTTTTACCAAGTTGCTGTAAGATCTAAATTTATTTTTGAATTTTACATTCTAGATTTATACACATCACAATTATTAGAGTAACAAAACTGTACACAGGAAGCTATATAATCCTTTATTTCCATTTTACTTCAGTATTCATTCCTGACCAGTAGTGGCAATTTATGTGCATCATTTTCAGATACAGAAGGTATGA
>NW_009617961.1:166045-201073 GCF_000690535.1 Cariama cristata
TGAAAGAAAAGCTTATGATTTAAAAATAAGATATTAACCATTCAAGATTTCTTATGCACTCTTTACAGGAAAAGACACACACAGTGCTTTTAATTTATGAATGTGGTTGAGAACTACTATCCTATTTCACACTTGCAGAGAACAGAAACAGATTAAATGATTTAGGTTTCATGGCAAGGTGGTATTAAACATACAATTATTAGTGAGAACAGTAATTCAGCTCTACAAGTTCTGTATTTTATCTACGGAAATCTATTCAGAGCAAAGTGAGTGTCTTTTTTTTTAATAGAAGATTAGGAATGTTATTACTTTCCAAGTGTTAAGAAACTGACACCAGGATTTTATATAGCTTACAGCAATAAAAGTCTTACAACTTGTGTCAGACCACGAAGACTGATATTGAAGGTTCAAAGTACCTCACTACTGGTGGTAATGAAATCATCTGCCATGGCTTCTTTCGTACCTCAAAGATGGCATTCTGAATGCCAGTGCCAGATTTGAAGTGGTTTGGGGTTAATCATAGGTGTTATAAAACATATTTGGGAGAAGAATTGAATTAGTAAGATTTGATTGCTGAATTCTTCTAGGAGCTATTTCCTGGTGACATGCACTGTATACTTAAAAATAAAGAAACAAACAAGCCAACTTTCCATCTGGGGACACTTACAGCTAAAGAAACCCAGCACACAGGAATTCTGCTCAGAGTCAGCATTTAATGGTTTAATTATCGATTTACTATTCAAAGTAATTTAGATATCTAGAGACAATACCATGAATTCAAGTTTGGAGCAGCTTCCTAATTCAACATAAAAAATATTGTAATGTAAAGTCAATCACTTCAGTTTTCTTCTCCAGCTCCTATCTTATCCTGGTTTTTACTTGTGATTATGCTAACAGTAAAAATAAGTAAAATAATTTACAGTAAGTTAAATAGATTATTTCCATTATATCCTTTCACTCTACCTCATTTCTATATATGATTTAAGGCTACTAATTCAGCAGAATAATTCTTTCAAACAGTACACATGCCTTAGTCCGTCATGCATCAAAAGGAACTTCTCCAATAAGGTAACCAAAGATGAAGTCTTTGAGGGCAAAAAACAACACCGATAGAAAAGGTCACACTTGGAAATGTCTAACTAGTAAATACACATTTTTAACCTAGAGCAGTCTACAGCATCTTCCCTGGCAATCAACAAGAGTCTAGTGCACAAGAGCCTGGGTCACCATTACAGGAGTCTGACAACAAAAGAAAAGCACTAAAAATAAATCCTTTCCTTTTGTAAACATTTTATTAGAAAAATAGTTTCTGAAAGGAGCTTTGATTAAACATTTTTGTTAATTTCATACCCATACTGCATGAATTCTTTTCACATAATTGTAAATGTGAACTTTAGTCACAATCAGGCAGTTAATATCAACTTGTGATCAGAATGGTGAAAAAAAATGGTAATTATAAGGTGAAAGCAAGTTTGAGTTCAGGAAAAGTGGAGATACAAATGTAACAAGTGAGATCCTAATCTGCAGAAATTCCATGTAGCTCCACCGACTTCATGTGATGCTTTTATAGAGCTGAAGATCTGACTGTATGTGTTTACAATGAATTTGAAACAGATGGAAGATTACAAGCAAATTGCAGCCTTAGGAACTTCAGCAGATATTTAAATGCCTATAAGGAGAATATTCAAGGACATATTATTCATTAAGTTGGGGGGGGGGGAAGAGTTTAGTGAAGAAACAGCAAATAAATAAAATTAAGGGATGCTTAAAAATCTACAGAACTGTTCATTTGGTGTTTTTTTAAAGCTTCACCTTCTTCCCAAAAAGCATTATTATTCCTCTGCTTTATACAGACTTAGTACTTTGTTGCACATGTGGAATTTAAGTTCTACTTTTCTGTATTCAAAAACAAAGTGATGTTTGTAAAAAAAAAAAAACAAAAAAAAAACTTTTCAGTTATTTTCATTTAACTGTCATCTTGTCATCTATCAAGACATCCATCTAAGTCATTGCTGAAGCAGGAATACAGATGTAATATTGGAGGTATTTTAAATGCACATCAGAAATATGTTATTTTTCTTCTCTCAGTGGCCCCATCTGTTGAGATTATTGGCGGAGGATGCAAGGAAGCTGTAACGCTTATCCAATACAAGAAACTTTTATACAAAGGAATTCCACAGATCAATCTCAAAGCATGAAAATCCCGAGATGTTACACTGATATGAGCAAAAATATAGCTAGAAGTAGTTGTGGAAACGATTAAGTAATGCTTTATTTGATTTTTCTGTTCTAGCTTCTTAGCTTGGTTCTACCACAGCCATGTAAACAAAAAACAGCAATGAAAAGAGAAGGAAAAGAACAAATGAGAACTTTTTGTTTCTTTGTCTTGCACATGAACATAGTTTATAGCAAGACATCTCCCCATATGTTTCACACTAGAAGGAAGTAATCCTTCAACTGCTTCTTGCTTAACGTTATTCTTGAATTTTGTATACAATATAAAATTCTGTCATTACAGGAGAAGGGCACTTCAATGTTCCCATGCTTATGCACAAAACAGAGCAGCTCTCCAATGCTGTTATTTCATAGATTAATATATTAGAATAAGTTGCTTTTTAATTAGCGTACCAAGTCTGTAAATCTGTCACTGTTGTCAGAAGTGCACATTTCACTTCCCCAATTCCAACAAATTACAGGAATATTTCTCTTGAAACCTCATCCTCAGCTATTTTCATGACATCTTAGTTTCCCAGCTCCAGCTTTTCCATGAGATCAGCAGAGCATATTCACAGCTGCTGTAACAGCTGAGGTAAGCCCTGACAGTAGCTTATGCCTAGTAGGGAAAAAGCTGCAATAGTTGGTTAGTTAAGGAAAGAGACATTTGTTATCTACAATAGTATACCTTTTGTTAAATGAAAATGAAATGCTAAACCAGAACAAAATAGGGGTCAACACAAGACCAAATCAATTTTCCACTTGGCAGACTTGTCGAGGACACTTGTTTCGCTGGTAAGACAATACTGTGCCAGGAAGCAAAAAACAATATGAAAGAGTTTAAAACGCAATCTAGAGGATGATTGTATTCAGCTAGAAATGAGATTATTACAACAGGACTAGAAGTAGGACTTTAAAATTATCTTAATTATTTCATTCCTATGAGATCCAGCAAAAATTATTTTTCTTCTATTTTACACCACTATAAATTAGATATTCCATTTTTATAACAGATTTAAGGCATGTGGTGCTAGGTCTACATATACAGTGCAAGCTGACTCCTGTTTAATGAATTATAGTAGTTATTTGGCATTTTTACGAAGACTGGAAAAACTGAAAGTCAAAGATTAGTCATGAATTTAAGCTGAATAATTTAGCATCACATCAAAAATATACAGAAGGAAATTATTTGTACCAATCTCAAATGTAGGTAAATAATGTATCTTGCAGTCTGTTAACTTGGTACCATTTTTCTTGGATTACTTGAAATGATGTATTGATCCCCTGGTAACCATGAAGTGAGTCGTGTTTATCTGTCGTGAATATCTATGTTTCAGCCATATGGTCTGTGTCGTACTATACAGACCCATGCAAAACTTTCAGTAAATGCCAACACTGAAGAGGAGGAGCTGAAAGGAAAAACCTTTCATCCCAAGATACCCTGCATATTTCTAAACTCTTAAGTTATTAAACTCCTGCTTCTATTCATTAACAGTATAGAACATGCAATTCCCAACACAAACATCTCACTGAGGTGCCCAGGGAGAAAACTCCCCCATTATCACCATGGGAGCAATTACAAAATTATATACTTTCAGGCAAAGCAGGGTAACATGTGGGGGTAGAAATAATTTACTGATTATTACACACAGTAGAAAAGACTCGCTTCCCAAGGACCTGTCACCTCTCTGGCCTCACATGTGGCAAAACATACGCGACCTACAGCAGGTTTCTCTGCTGACACCAGCCTCTCATTTAGGAGCTGTGCTCCTGCCCTCCCACATTGGCTACAGAGCTGCCCGGGCCCCAGGCATCCCCCACCAACCACCATCACCCTACATGGGAAACCCCCAGCTGCCATCACCCTGAGACAAGCTCAGCTGCAGCAAGGCCCATGCCCAGCCCCAGTAGACACTGACTTGCTCCTTGCACTCAACCTAGGGCCGGGCTCATCCCCCTGTCCTTGTCCAGCAACGCCTGGACCCCCCGTGCCAGCCTTCCTGAGGCATAGGCTGAGCTGACCGGATGGGAGGGGGCAGCAGGGCAGGGGCTCTGCAGATGAGGGTGCATGGGCTCCTGCAACCCCCACTCAATAGATTTTAAGTTCTGCAAACCTGCCCACATAGACCTGTGAATGCATTTCATCGTTTGTCACTGAGAAGGTTAAGGCCGTCTAGCAGAGCTAGAAAAGGGATGGAAATTTTCTTACTCTTTAATTTAACTGGTGCAAACTCAGAGCCACAAAATGTATAAAGGTCAACAAAAAGGACTATCTGAGGTCTTACTTATTTTAAAAGTTTGCTGTGGGAGAGGAACACTCAAGTTAGAAAAGGTCAGTAGCAAGCAAGGGAGTAAGTTATGGCTTTCCAACATCTGACATGTCCCCTTTTATTATTTCAAGGAATAAATATCAGAGAAACATGATTTTGAAAGGTTAGCACTGGTTTAATCAAGCATGTTCTTTCCCATTTCCAGAGGGAGCCTGCAGAAATTCATTTTGCAGAGGCTTCAGTTTTTCAGGTCATGGTTTTATCCCAAGAATTTTGCTAGATAACAGACAGATTTTGTAGTTTGGGTTTTGTTTTGTTTTTCTTTAATATGTCCATTTAATTTTTATGCTACCTGCTTGGCTTATCTGGGCCTGCTACAAGAGCTGAAGTTTGTCACTATTTTTTCTATACCAGAATATCAAATAAACAAACACAAAGGAATGAGAACAGGGTTTCTACATATCATTGCAGAGTCCATTAGTTTTTGATCCTTTACATTCTTCAAATAATAGTGTCACGTCTAATGAATTAAAGTAACTCAGTGTGCCATTACAGTGAAACAACATAACTTAATTATGGAAGACGACTAGTTTTGCACAGAGTTCATGAATGATTCCCTGGGCTAGAGTGCACTGTCTGGGTTTTCAACACATCTGGGTTTTCTTTCACGGATTGTTCAAACATTGGAAGTTGTAGTGTCTCAGTCTGAGCTCCTATTCAACCAGGACAGGCAAGTGAAAAATGCTTTCAAAGGTTGAAATGACATCAACAAGCCTGTGATTGAACTTGATAAAATCCTGAGAAGATTCGTGTGAAACAGCAGGGATTTTTATGTGGTCATTTCATGAAAGGTTCTTTCACAAGATGCCTCCTTTCTAGATAAATTTTAACTTCCACAACTACAGAAATGTCTTACACTGTGACTACTTCAATGAGGAAGGGCAAAATTATGGTTCTACAAAAAGGCAGCACAGAGTTAGATGTACCATAGCTATTTGGATGAGTAACAGCTATTGTACAGCTTTTTGGGGTGAAAGGGAATCCAACATGTAAGTAGAGTACTGATGCCTACAAGGAAGATAAGGGAGAATAGAGAGTATTTTCAGACAAATTATATTTGCTTTATATATTCAAATACTTCTTGAATATAAATCACTCACTCTTTAACCCTACAGGATCATGTGCTTCTGTACATCAGTGTAAAGAGGCAGCATTATCCTAAAATATATTTCATTTATGGAGAAGACGATATTTGTACAAAAGTTTCTCATTTCCTATAAGTATTTCACCATGAAAATAAATACTGAAAAATGTATGTGACCTAATATATCAGTTAGCAAGGAGGACAGATTGTATGCCATAGATTATAGCTGAGTATCATTTCACTTATGGCGCTTGTCATGACTGCAGATAAACGTTTTGCCATTTTTTAAATTTAGGTATCTGATTTTCGCATGGTTTGTACAAGCAACATCCTTCTGCTTTATTCATGTAATTAGTCAGCACTAAACTGATGCAAGTAAACAGTTTCCTGAAGAGCCCCCAAAGACTTCATTTTCCATGGGAAAATGACTTTAAATTAGCCATGCAGCACATCTTTCACCTAAAGGAACACCTAAGTTTACATGGAGAACTCAAGCCTGTCCTTTCAGTGAAAACTCTTCAAACTGTTGTTATGAATGATGGGAGAGCAATCGGGACAATCAGACTTTTCAAAGACAGAGAAGGCAGTTGCTGTGAAGATACTCCAACAATACTGGTGAAAGTAATTGGCTTTCTGCTGTATGGAAACATGGATCTGCCAACAATTCACATTTGACACATCACAACAAAGTTATGGTGACAGAAAATGAGGTCCTGTTCATGTTCTCCCCACAGCAACATGAGAAAGTTTAGAACAAACTGATGATGACCTATCCTGTACAGGTTACTTACCTGGATGAAAAAAAATACAGTGAAATGATGCTATAAAATGAGGTAGGTAGAAACCCAAACATAATCTTACTACAAAACTTTCAAAATGTACTTGTTGGAAGGAGAAAAGCCTAGACTTATTTTCAGAAATAAAACAAATAATTTTTCAGATTCATAGAAGGCTTTTCACCAGGTAACAGAAATGAAAAGCATTAAGAGGGCATCAATGAGCTTGTGAATTAGCCCAGTGAAAGGTCAAGACTCAGGAAATCCAGTAGGGATAGATGCAGACGTCTAAGGAAAGGAAAAGTCTGGATAACTTTTATCTCCTAGTACTGGTATTACATTGTAACTCACATAATTTACCTCTAGAAATAAAATGCCATGAAGACATAGGATGGATGAAGCATATCAGCCAAATAAGTCAGATACGTTTCTGGAAAATAAATAAAAGTCTTGGTATCTAGACTATCTGTCCCCACTATTCTGCTCTCTTATATTCACACTGGGGCATTATTTACCAATGTTCACATTGTTTCATGTCAGTATTGAGATACCAACTATTTTACTACCAAAACAACATGCCGGGCTATGTGGAATTTCTCACCTTCCTCAAGTTTCCGTCTGTGACTACAGAGAATTATCTATCAAATCAATTAGTTCATTTACTTTGAACCACATCTTTTCCCATAAGGCCATCAGAGATGAGCTTCTCTTGATTCATGGGCAATTTGAGGAACTTTAAAGGACATAAAATCAAAGCATTTAGGTTACAGTGACTTATATTATTTCTTGGAGCAGACAGATAGTTCTAATTATAAATCTTGAAAACAATCCTGCTGTTAACAGCCATGCTTACTGAAAACAACCTTGTATATGGGGTTTAACTGCCCAGTTTCAAGAGGAGTCCCTGATAGCCAGGTTTTGGTACAGGCAGATGGATCTCTGACACAAAGGAAGATTCTAAAATTTCCAAGGAACTCCAAAAAGACAAATAAGTGAGAAAGCAGTGTTTTATCTTCCTCTTACCATAAAAAGTGAAGTTTGCTAATCTGTATTTTTCACATTTTCAGTAAATAAAATTTCATTCTAATAGTTTAGTTTTACATACTTTACTGCCTCAAAGGGTTATATCATTAGTCTTTAACAAGTGCAATGGCCACATTTTGTTTGATTAACAGCTTTTTACAGCACCAGCCTAATTCTTTTTTTTCAGTCACTCAAATTGATTTTCCTCTCCCCCAGCCATAAGTTCAAACATACACACAAATTACTGTGAGCCATCCACAGAACATGCTAGAATCCTCTTTATTTAACATCTTTTTGGGTACCTGCTAAATTAAAATATGGAGATTTAGTAACATTTTTTCAGTTTAATGGTAATATTTTAGCTAAGCAAAATTTCATATGTTTACATTACTATTGCTGCAGAACCAAAAAATACAAGTTGTTTGAATAACTTACGGAAATTTTCAAGAATCAATGCTATGCAATAATTCATCCCTGGGACAAATTTTCTTTCAGCTGTTTGGTATCCAACACACTAACCGTTTCGCTTAACTATAAGATGATATCACAGAGTAATTTAGATATGTATCATATACCCCCAACCTATAGGAAAAGTTGTTCAGAACAAGGATTTAGAGTGGTAGAGGACAAGTATGATTCTCTGTTCAAGTTTTCTACCTTGTCTAATACAAGTATTGCACAAGAAAAGCCTGCAATAATAAACTGCTTACAGTTCATGCATCAACAAAATTTGCAAAAGTATGTTCATACAGGTTTTGCCATTAGGAGCTTGAAAACCAACACTATCCAAACTTATTAATACTGTAAACAGATTCAAAACTTTACTTACCCACAGTAACATTTAAATATGCTATAACCAAGAATCCAGCATTAAATCCAGAATCAGTAACAATTTATCATTTAATGGCAGCTGAACGAAGCCAAATAGGCTGACTACTTATCATGTATAATGCATGTGTGCATAAATGCCATACACTGTATAGAAAGATACGCATAATTAAATATCAATAAAAATGCCTTAAGACATCGTCTCCTTGTCTGAAAACATTTGGTCTCAATTGAATACTAAAATACTTCTCACTTGTGTTGATGATGAGAAGCCAGAAAACCATTAACTGAGTCATTTCCATACATCTACACTTAACAAGTAAAAATGAAGGCAACAAACAACCTCCCCCTCCACCCCCTTTCACCAAATGGTGAGTATAAAATATTAAGCAAATAAAAGAAATATAAAGCCAATTTAATTTTTTACTGTGTGCTTGTAACTCTGTGCTTTTCCTTTATGAGCCAGGACTCTCAGACTAGCCACCTCTGCGTACCTAGTCTGCTTCAGCAGCATTGGACTGGAGAGAGAAATCCAGCAGCAAGAGGCTAGCTGGGGAGGACAGACAGATGGGAAAGAAATTTTTTAAGAGGAAGGCTGAACAGAGTTCAGGAAGCCATTCAGAGCAGCTTTCCATGGCAACAGAGGTTTGTGGGATACATTCAAGTAGCAGAGGAAGATTAGGGTAAGACAAGAGATACAGGATTCTTGATCTCTTCAAAAAGACATATGCATTTGGTTCCCCAGGTAGTTTGGGTGCTAAACAGGAACAGGTGCAAACCTGACTCACCTGCCTTTGGAAGGCAAAATCACAAAAACATCATAACTTATCCAAAGCATGCATGCTGCTTGTAAATTCTTCTAGAAGGGTTTTAAAATACTTAGCATGCTCCTTTGCTCTTACGTACAATCAGCAGATCTGAAGAGAGGGTACTCAAGGGAAAAACCATTTATGCTTACCCTTTATATTCTCCTCTTTAGGCATCATCTTTGGCCTCCGGGCAAAACTACAGCTGCACTTCCGTTATGCTAATAGAAATTACATGCTTTCTCAAAGTGAGTGATCAGCCCATCAATCTAGCAATGAATATCCTTTTTTCATTGTACATTTAATAGCAGCAGGTCTGAAGCAAATTCAGTTACAAAATTTCTGATATGTATGTTCTGTGTCAGTACTTTCATATCACCCTAGCTCAAGACAAGGGGGTGGTTAACCACATATCTTAGAATGAATGTTACTGATAAGAACATAGCCCAAAGTACAGCAACAATGGATATTTCACTGGTATTCATTGCAGAGTCTTTGAATAATCGTAGCTGAAATCACAAAACAAACCTCATTTGTCTTAAAGTAGTCGCAAAGTTTCCAGTACTCAGAGCTACTGCATCCATAGGAGAAGGAACAGAGGAAGAAAGTGAAATGAGGAAGAACGTGGAATTCAGCTGTAGACAGATACAACAGTTTTGCAATATCGATGTGCTAAACAGAAAAGGACATAAGCATTTAACGTTGCATTCTGTGATGGATGGTAATGTAATATAAGAGAGATGCAGACAAAACACTCTGTTGCACCTACCTTTTCTAACTCTGCCCACACTGGTCCACACCTTTGACTTAAATCTATATTTTCTTTTTGGCATTCTGTTTAAGGATGCATCAACTTATTTAGCTGTGAGAATATCACACATCAAGAGATTTGCCAGGCACTGTTCCCATGGGCAAATAATACTGCAGGCAGAAAAGCTTTACCAACATATACTCATATTACTGAGACTTTTATATGGGCAGTAAAACTATTTCTTCTATGAAATAGCTTATCTCAAGTTACTTTTCCTCAGTTAAGTACATGCAAAATATTTTTAAACACAGTTCTGATTTACAATAAATATCAGAGGGAAACATAACTTGAAGAAAGGAAATGTTCAAAATGCTACATTTAGGTCCTTATAAGGCACAGTAATTCTTTCTAGAAATTATTACATATTTGACAGTCATACTAGATACAGTAAATACTCTGCTGTTATAGCAAATTGAGTATCTCATTTCCAGCTATAAAAAAACCCATGTTTGTACTATGTTCAGTACAGTGTGAAGAGGACTGAAGCCATCTTGCTTAACCTGCACAATATCTTTAACCTTTGAAGAGAGAGACATAATAACCCTTGTTCTGAATACAAATAAGTAACAGAACTTATTATTTGGGTTGATGTTTTTAATGCCATAAATTTGTATTAGTTGCATTTGACAACACTGCATATAGCTATTTCCCAGACAGGTACAACACCACACAAATCAATGAGCTCTACAGATTGCTATGAAAATATAAAAATAAACTTCAGAGTTTTTCTAACCTAGGCAGGAAACACAAAAGACTTAACTAATCTCAGTATAGACTACAATAGTTAATAGATTTCAAGTATTCGTAACACAACTGAATTGTAAGTGCCCTCACATCTAAATTCAATGGGAGCTCAGGGTGCTCAATAGCCTCCAAAGGTGGGTATGCTCATGCAGAGAGGAGCATCTGCACAGATGTGAGAGCTGGGCCATGCCCATTTTATTTATGCTACTACATGTGTCCTCAGAAAAGCGTACTCAGTTAACTGAAATAGGTTGTCTACCCATATGAAGTGGAGGTACTTGCACACTTTCATTAATGGAACTTTGCTTTGGAGGGTTTTAGATGCCATTCTTTTGGGTTCCTTTGGAAAAAAAAAAGCCTTTTGTGTAGGAGGGCTAGCAAACAAAACACCTGTTCTTACAAGTTGCTAAGTGCCTTTGGTTCTACACATAAAAGATGAGTACTCATTACATTTCAGGGACCTTATGTAACAAAGCTTGTTAAGAAAGTTGCAATTGCAGTTTAGGTTTCAGTGTTACAGGCACAAGGGATTGTACTTTGCCTTAAACTACTGCGTCTTGATTTGTCTCCATTTGTGTCCCCTAGTGCCATACCCCAGAACAGCAATTTTAAGTTTAGAGACTACAAGATTGCTCTTCTTTTGCAGGTCATTCAGAAATAACCCATGGATCTTCTGGTGTCCAAAATTCAGTCTGAAAAATACTGAGACTTGAAACCCATTTTCATCTGATACTTGCTATTCACAGCAAGTGTAATATTTCACTATGATTAAACACCTTATTAAAATAAGCATTTTAGGATTGATCCTCAAACTTGCCATGGCTTACCGTGACACGATATACTACCAAAAAGGAAAACTAAAAGCTGTGATCTCATTCTTTGCAATATACTCCACCAAAACTCCTGGAATATGGGTGAAATGTGGAAGAATGGAGGAAGACTTCACTGCACTGCTCTCACTAGGCAGTTCTGGCAGTCCTTTCGATGAATCATAATTCCCTATATAAAAAGCAATGCAACTTTGAGTTTACCAGATGATGACATTTCATGTTACAGATAATTAAAAGATGATGAATAATGAAGCTGAACCGAATCTCCCCCTTTTGTGCAACGAAGATGGATCTGTGGAGCAAGCAGGGATAGTTCTGTGTTCAGGAGCAGATACCGCTCATTTTAAGGAGAAAGGTGTTGATTTTTCAAATCTCTATTAAATAATGCAGTCTTCCTGCACAGTGGGTATTGAAAATTAGGAAAGAAAAATGAGATGTAAATACTATGCCATATCACTCGATGTGCTCCATTCCACAGAAAGTAGAACTGCTCCCCCACACGAAGCTTTTCGGGGGATGGATACCTGGATGGATGGAAGCTGATATGAGATTTGTGATTCTTCTCAGTGGACAGATACTTGTTTCTACAATTGCAACAATTCATTAGAAATCTCAGACAAATAAGCAGAAACAAGCTCATGTGGAGAAAAGCTCTGTTCTGATCCTCCCTGATTTCTATGGCAGTAAATGCAGTTGCTGAAGATCAGGACAGGAGCAGGTACTAAGAACAAAAGTGTCACTATAAAGCATGCAATGAACAAATGACCATGTTTATATTACCAAACACATGGTGCAGGGAATGGGTCAACGTCCCACAATGTGCATCTTTTTTTTTTCTACTCAGCTTTCCTTGCACAGACTTCAAAATCACTGGCAAGGAATTCAGAATCACTGAGCTAGTGCAAAGGACCTCAGATGACAGGAGTGAAGGAGAGGCGCAAAATCCCATCCATTGAAAAGTGAGCAGTTCCTCAGCGTAAGCCTGGACAAGAAAGGTAGATGTTAGAAAGCACTGCAAGAGAGGAGGAGTCGGATATGCAAGTACCTACTGACCCATGGGCTGAGCCTCCTGCTCCCGACAGGCACCTTACTAGCCATCCCACAAGTAACAATTTCATCTACAACACTGCCTCTGAAAGCTGTTTCTGGTGATAGGTCAACTTTTTCCAAGACATCCTATACCAGTTCTGCTGTCTGGAGCTGACACAGAGCCAGAGACAAACATTCTGCATGTTGGAGACACTATTAGAAATAGATGAATAGTGCAAAACAAATGAACTCCCTCACGGGCAGCAGCAGACATTTTCTTTCACTATTTGTGGATCATGTATTCTTAATAAGTATTCAGACATCCACTGGTTCTTGACAAAAATAAGTATGAAAGTTGTATCCAATTTTAAACAAAACACCTTCATTTGAAAACACAGACATGAAATCCTCTGTCACTTGAATTTATACTCTTTCAGAAAATATGAAAAAAGCATAGAGCAGAAGTAATACAATGTGACAGATGACTAGACACAAATCACAAACAGTTAAGGAATGCCATCTACAAATACCATTTTCTTAAAGTTAATCATCCTTATTATTAGACAAACACTAAGAATAAGATGATTTTAAATAAAATCAGTGAGGGCCAGAAGAAGTTTAACTCACTAAATTACAGCAGTAATTATCCATTAGTAAAGTAGCTTAGCTAGCAATAATCTCTTTGTGGCTTCAGACTGTATTTACACAATGACCGTATCATAAAAAGGCATTTTCACAAAATCTGCAATTCAACAGCTATCAATTTTCAAAGATATAATGGGTTTCCTTTGTAATAAGGAGTACAGCCTTAGAATAAGCAAGTATAATGCACTTTATTGTAAATCTTCCCTCGTGGAAGATTTACTTATCCCTAGTGATATGCAGAATAATTTAGCACAAGTCATGTTGTAATGCCATACCTCATGAAATGTCTTGAAACCATCCATACAGAGCCAATTTCTAGTCTCCTCTTTCAAGTCACCGTAAGTCTGGTCCAAAGGTGGTTTTACTACTACATATAGATGATAGTGTGTTGCTATACATACCCATAACACAGGATATAGCTTTACAATACAAGATATAACTTTATTCATTTTATCTCAGTGTATCAAATCATAACACATCATCTGATTACGGTATAAAAATTAAAGCTGAAAAAATCATAACTTCTGTTGTAGTCTGATAAAAAATTCAAACCTGTAAACTATACTATGTATAGAATTATGTACACTGAAAGACTTCTGCACACTGAGTGCTTCATCCCTCTCCAGGAGATTAAACAGCACATTTTCCTTTGATTTTTTTTGTCCAATCAAGCTCATAAAGGAGTTAAATTTGTTATTGTAGAGTCACTCCATATAATGAAGACACACTAATATTTTCTCGCTTACTATGAAAAGATCAAACTGTTTGTGGTGATCAGTTAAAATATTCCATTTGTTTTTTCTATGAAAAATTCTTTTTCTTACAACCTCACCTAAACCTCTGAGAAAGAACAGATTTTATGGAGTATTCATGAGCAAAATTCAACACAGAGCACAGAATTAAGTATAACAAAAAATAACATCATTAAAATAATATGCAGATGCTTGGTGCTATGGCAGAAATAAGCATATATGGAAAAGTATTGTCTGCTCATAAGGAAGGACTCAAATTATTACTTGAAAATGAGACTACTAAATCAAACTGAGAGCCCTGCAGAGCAATGATATTTGTACACACATTGGTGCATTTGAAAACTAAATGGATGCATAAGGGACATTCTCACCAACTTGTTTATATAAATTGGTATACAATGAGCAGAAGAATTTGAGAAGACGTTCCTAAAAATGGTTGTAGTTTCTTCAGCAAAAAAGCAGAAGACAGATAAATGGGGCCCGATTGCTAACACCACCATCTGGGAAGACTTCATCATCTCTTCAGCTTCTTTCAGAGAACTAGTTAAATGAACTCAGGTGCATTATGAAACTCACAGCTAGGTCCATGAATATGAGGTAATTTCCCAAACCATTTAAACATTTTCACAGTTTCTTAATATGTTTAACACAGATCTCTTCCCCCTTCCACCGAGAAGCAGTTGAAAAACACGTTTATGCGAAAACAGGAGCAGTGTTATTTACTGCAAAGCTTAGGACGAATTCCTGCCCAATTCAGAAAGATGGGGCCTATGCACTTAAACTCTTCAGGATTTCCAGACAGACTCAGGGTATTTGATGACTAAGAGGAGCAAAAGTTTCATCAGCGAATGTGATTCAGTTAGCTATATACTCATAAACCAGTTTTCATTTATTCCCTTCACCACAGAAATCAGAGAAAACAACCTCTTTTATGCTCATTACCTGGTTATTAAAGTTCTGTCTCTACAGAGACTAGTATGTGGTCCCATACCCACCAAGAGCTTAATGTATGGTTTTTTGAAAGGGTGTGTTGACCAATTTTGATGTACTGGAGTACTATAAAAAATTGGATGTGGGGGGAGGGTAGGTATGGATGGATGACAAATCTAAATCATTACAAGTAAGCCATGATCTTAAATAACTGCTGTGGGAAGGCACAGCATTCACACCACTACCAATTTATAGTTAACTGTAGGACATCTTGGTTGAATGGAACTTTCTTCAAATTATGTTAGTCTTTGTACTATTATTTAAACTACTGTTACTTTCTTTGCGAGGTATGAGATTCAACCACTAGATCTTCAGAACAAGTATTTTAGCTTCTAATCAAAGTTTGGGAGAACACACTCCCCCAAGACCTTTTCATTAACATGTTTTGCCATTACACAAGTTCTGTACTCCAAGATCCACCAACTGGGAAATCTTGTAACTCATGAGAACAGATAGCTTGGCAGATGGCTCAGATTTCTCAGGCCAATGAATGATAATAAAGTCAGCTGTGTTTAACCAATATGTCCCATGCTCCCCATTTTACTGACCTCTAATTTGCTACCTTCCATTGGCAGCAGTCACCCTGGTGGTGCAGCTGGAAGAAAGTTTCATGTGAATACTCCTTGCTTGCTTCAATGCAAAATCAGTCAGTTCGTCTTAAACAAGCTCTTGTGCCTCATTCCTCTTAAAAATGGCCAACTCTGCTCTGAAGATGATGAAGGGTGTTCAGAGATTTTCAGTGCTGCCAGAGCAGCAGCCTCGAAGGAGAGGGACGATATTGAACACTACAGGGATTGAAGCAAGGGATGCAGGCTGGAGTGAAATAACTTACTTCTGCAATTATTATCTGATCATAAACTCAATTTCCTATTATTGAACTTTATTAAACTAATTACACCTCTAAAGTTTAGGTTAGGTTCACAGATTGTATTGGAATTAAAAAAATTCACTTGTGATTAGAATCTCACTGACAATTGTAAAGATATAAATTACTAACTCCAAAGCAAACAAAAGTTATATCACATTCCAATTCAAAAAAAAAAATCAGATCAAGCAGACTGTCTCAAAATCACATGTCTGCCTATTTAAACTCATATTCAGGCTTTATATTTTCTACCTCTGAGATGTAGCGGCAAGGAACTATTTGGAAATATTAAATGCTAACACTTTAAATTCAAGCAAGCTTCGCATTTAATTTAATGCAGTTTTTGCAGGTAATGTACTACATTTCTGCTGTTCAGATTCATTCTGCTTTGCACTCTTAAGACCTTGAAATCAACAAATAATTAATTCATTTCTCATTTTCCTCCCCAGCATATAGATAAGACATCCTCTTTTCATATTCTGAACAAATGGCTAAGTAATGCTGTTACACTAGATGACAACACAGGTCTCTGACCATCCCTTGGTATTTCTAATTTGGTCATGCAGGTCAGCATAAGCAGCATCTTTTTTGGGTTTGTTTGGGGGTTTAATGTCTTTGCAGAGAGATATGAAAACCTGGGCATTTAAGAACAAATACTAATGATGCAACCACTTAATCAATGCAACCAACTGAACATGCTGGGTAAACTACATGAAGCGAATAAGCCAAAAGAATAACGAATGTAATTTCCATCAAAACAGGTCACAAAATGCGTACAGCTTCCAAACAACCACTAGTGATTGTTGTGATGTAAGGTCATGACAGTTCATTAGGCATGATTAGTGTACTTCCCTCTTGCATAACAGAATGCTCACCAGTATCCAATTAATTTGAGGGTTATGAGTGACACCAGCTGGAGTCATAAGACGTAAAGACTACAGCTACAAGAACCTCTGAAATAATCTGTTCCTCAGCCAAGTTCTACCTTCTAAATGGTCATAAAGACATTCAATTCCCTGCAGGATACTCTCAGTCTTCTCCAAATCACATCATTATACATACCTAGGTACTGCTACATCCAGCATTTGGAGGCCATGTAACAAAAATCTGTTTCAGAACAAATGTATGGACTCTATTTGTTACATAATGTAACTACTGCATATAAAAATACTAACAATAACGAGTATAATATACATAATGCACAGACAAAATCCCTATATATAACCTAAAATACCCATATGTTTATATACACACTTATATACACACAGCAACAACATACTCCTGCTGTCATACTGACTCCATCATACTAAATGGTACCTTGATAGTTGATGAGTAGTTTGAAGAAACTCTGAAACCGCTGCAGAACCAAAGACATTTAATACTTTAGTCATTAAAAGCTTAAATATCAGACTTTATTTTAATCAAATGGGTTTTATAATGCCAAAACTATTTCAGTTATTTTCCAGTAGAGGGCAAGAACAGTGATTTCTACTTCACTTACTACCAGAAGAACATTACCTATAATTTACCCACCAGCCAAATTAAGCACTAGAATAGCAATATTAATCTAAATGGATGTTTTGAAGACTTGGGATGAAGGTAAGCAGTGATAAAGCATTTTGTTGCTTGCTTGCTTTGTTTCTTTCAGAACCCAAGTCATATTCTGAGCTCTGTATGTATTCTCTTCCCCAATGCAGGCTACAAATCCTCTTCATATCCCAATTCCCTTTCCACAATCCTGCTGCCTTCCAAGTTTCTTTCCAGGTTTCACCTCAAACTTGCCAAGGCCATTTAAAGTTAATGAAGGTGGACTGGCTGAAATTTTCTTCAGGCTACAATTCTTCCACAGTGCTTTCATCCCTGTCTCTCATGTCACTAATACTCTATGCACCAACAGAAATTTAACTTAGCTTTAATACACTTGCACATAGGCAGACTGATGCAATACTACAGAAAGGAGTAGAAAATTTCATAACACAGAGATAAATTTCATAACACGGAGATCAAGCATACAAATACACACGTAAGATTGCAGGGATGTTCTTTCCTTTAGCACTGGTAAGAAATAAAGTATTTCATCAATTTCCAAAATAATATTTCTAGCAGTTTTCCAGAAGCAAGATCCTAAAAGAGTCAAGGCCTGATCCAAAATCTCAAACAGTTCTATAGCTGGTCAACATCCATGGCTGTAAAACCTGCACTTCTAATAATAAAAGGAAAGCAAACACCCATCTTACTATCTGTTAGAAATTATGCAAGCCTTTTCCATAATATTTTAACCTAGATGATTTTTTAATTTCTAGATCTATAAGGGAACTCAGTAGAGTCATTATCATGTTAGGGGTATGTTTCTCCAAATTCCAGAGGTCTTTTTCTAATGATCAATATACCACATTCATCACCACTAACAATCTCGGGGATGTTCAACTATTCAAACTTGTCTCAGCAAAAAATGATCCAAAAGACCAGTGTCATTGGAAGAAGGCAGGGGTGGCAGTGGGGACTACTGGAGTTCAATGGCAGGATTCTCTCAGAACTGGCATATGTTCGTAACAACTTCCAAACATAACCCAAACGTGTTCTATAACCCAAACGTGTTCTAAAGTTTCTTGACCAGGAAATGCCATATTATGGTTCATTTATTGAATTAAACAGCCAATCATTTTTTTTTAGATTTTACAAATGCATATGAAAACTTGCAAAGTGATATATATAAACAATAAGCAGAAAAAAACCCCACTTTTTCTTCATCTGTGCAGATCTGGGATGCCCTGTTTTCCATACATGACAAATCTCAGATCAGAAAAATCTGACATTCCAAATTTAAATACCTGAGTGCTTAGCTGGTTGACACTCAGAAACAGAAAGCATTTACTTTTGCTAAAGGAAAGCTATTATCTGTCTCTTTGTAACAAAAAGGGTGCAAACCTTTTCCATAAGACTTCAAAAAAGGTGAATCCTTAATTTCCAGATCCATGAGGGACTCCTTTAAAAACTCCTGGTATGATTCTTTCTTGGGTGAGGAACCTTGCTGTTCTGTGGAAGGCATTTTCTTTTGTCATTAAAAGGCTATGGTAGAAATCACTTTGGGCTTTTTACAAACAATGGAGAAAATTAAATTCCTCCTCTTTTAAATGAGTTGTTTTAATTAGAATTGGAAGAGAGACATAGCTCCCAAGCGACTCACAGTGCTTGGATCCTCATTTGAGACAAACAAAAATGTCATTTGCAGCAAGAAAAGCCTGTTTGTGGGTGTTGAACCCCATGTGTGCTGAGCCATAATGATGATTTCTGGAGTGCTCACAGCTAATTTACAGGCTTTCCATAAACATAACATTATAGTGTTTGAATGATTCCTAAACATAGAGGAGTTTATCCCAACACGTCTGTCTGTAATTATCCTGTTGAAGGAAAGCAAAGCAGACAGACTAATCACATCTTAGAAAAGTGATTCCTGGGAAAAGAGCATGTAAACCCTTCCTATTTCTGTCTTCTCTTCAAAAACCATTTCAAGTTTTTGTTACTTAATACATTTTTAAAAACCTCTAATTATTACAACAAAGCCTTACCTTAAGTTTAAAACCATATGAGTTTTTGGGGGGGAAGTGCATTGCACAGGGAGAGGTCTAGCTAAGCACATCCACCTTAACGATCCACTTGAACCAGAATCCACATCACACAACTTCGGCGATCACTTTTGCTTGAACAAAAACCCGCACATGCTAAATTAACTGTTTCTTGTAGATTAAGATTAAATGTCTGACTGGAATTGCCAATTTTTTAGTAAACAGGAAATCTTCATTTTCAGATTAGAATAGCAGCACTGATTAGATGGCAGTGATTACAAAGTGGCTCAGCCAGAGATGCAGTGTTTGCTGCAGATATATGGAAAACTCTCTCCTCTCAGAATTTATTATGCTAGGTTGCCTGGATCAGCCTGCTCCCAGGCTTGCCAGGCTGTCTAATGGATAAAGAAAAAGACAAAGCAAGTTCACAATTAAAGATGATGAAGTCCTGTATCACCGCGATCCTACTCCTCACTAACCAGGTAAATTCAGAATGCATACGTCTGAGCTGCACAAGGCAGTGCTTTGACTGAAAGGCGGGTAGGAGAGGGATGAGGAAGCACAGTGGACTCCAGCAGCTCCGCTCAGCCTGCCTCCTCCCATGGAGAGCCCGAGGTCCCCCAGTGAGACATCGTCTCTCACCCTCAGACATAACCCACTCACACCCACTACCACAGTGCTCTGGGCAGCATCAGCTTTACTATACCACCAGTGAAGATGACTCTGAGAACTGCAGCCCAGGTTTTTATTTAAATTTTTTTTTTTTTTAAAATAAATGTGTTTGTAGATCTAAATAATATACCGAAAAACTCAACTCTCAGTTTTTACAGGAACTAAATAGTAGGTAGCTAGATTTCAACTCCAAGTCTTACTTAAATTCAAGAAAAAGTTCTCAGCAACTTCAGTGTCAGTCAGATTTGCCACTAGTGTACCAAGGAAAACGTATACTCTTTTCATGAGCATGTAGTTTTAAAATTTATTTATTGCTATTTATTTTACATATATTATTTAGTACTTTAGTATAGTACTAAATAAAAAGTAATAATAATGTATTGTTTATTATAGAATTACTATCATTAATAGAACCAATTAGTGTGATTTACTACCTTCGCTATGCACTGAGTTTTAACTATAGCGTTACTGTATGATCACACCTTTGATTTGGCCGCCTAATAATTCAATCGAACAACAGTTCAAGTTGACAAGTCAAGCCAACACACACGCTCAACGCTTAAGAAGTCACCAGGTCTGCAGGCAGAATAGAAAGGATCTCTTGCTAGGAAAAGCTTGCAATTCTGCTCTCTTGCTGTCATCCTACTCTTTGGTCATTGCCCTCTTTAGTTCCCTGCTGCTTTCCGTTGTAGTGGAAAAGATACAAGTAGGAAAAAAAATTAAGCTTTCAGGGTTTGCTAGTCGGTTTTGTGTTTGGGTTTTTTTCCCCAATTTTCTATGCATTCATATATGGTTAACCAAGTAAATAAGCAGATGCTGTCACTCAGCAAAGTGCATTCAACAAAGAAAACATGATATTAAGAGTGTACCTGTGTCTTCAAAACTGTGACCAAACTACACTCTCCTTTTAACATTCAATATTCTTTATGTCAGCTTGAAAAATGAAGTGGAAACAGGCACACAAAAACAATTAGGTTGCATCAAACTTTCATTACAAGAACATATACAGATGCACCTTTATTCAAATCCTGTTGGAGAGTTATTGATCTGCCACGTTTTCACGTGGGAAAAAGTTATTCCATAATACTCTCCCTATTTCTCTCAGGGTCTCAATCAGGGTACTCAACCATGGACTTTTCTAATAGTCCACCAGTAAAAATTGCCTACTTCAAAGCATACATTCTGTATTTATATACAGAATCCCTCCCTGTATACATTGCTTTCTTTGTGAAAAAGATTCTAATGACAGAGGATAGGTTTAAAAAACAGGTAGTAAGTGTCCTTTGATAAGTGTAAAACCTTCAATGATAGTCCTAATGAATAGTGCCTCTGCAAACATTTTTTATGACTGCATAAATTAATTTGGCAAGGTCTGTAGAACAGTCTAAAAATCGATCTCACAATTTCAGAAGACACCTACATATTTATCCGTGCTTTTGTAAAACACTACATCAATGCTGAACAGTACAAGAATTTAATATGATATTAGTTTAACCTAGCATTGCTCCAATCAATAAATAAAATTAGAATAATTTACTCTCCCATTACTAAATGCTGAATTTAGCAGTTTTTCCAGATACACAGCCAGATGAGACCAGAGATTTAATTTCATTAGGAATGCTTTTTGCTGTGCTCTTCTAAAACTAAATCTAACTTTTCCATGAATAAATGCAGCCATTAAAACTGCTTTGTAATTTGAGAGAGCAGTGTTAGAGTCAAACTGTCCATCAGAATCAGGTTAGCAGCAAATAGATCATATTCACCTTTTGTTTCACAAAATACCATTCAAAATAATAAATATGAAAATAAATTACTCAAAGCATTTTTTACTTTAAGTGCTAAGGAAAATGTCACATTGGCCCCACCTGGCTATGATGGTCCTTGAACAAATCCTGTTATCTTAGGATCCACAATACTTTAAATTGCCACCAGCATGAAGCATCACCAGGATCACCTGTGGTTTGGATCAGGCCAAATGAAAGAATTTCCGTGCCACCATTTTCAGCACGGAAAGTTTTCCTCTAAAATAAGATGTTGGCTGTCACTTGGCACAGCAGGGAGAAAAAACTGTCAAAGAAACCATCTATCCTTATCTTTTTCCTTTGATACTTCTAACTCCGTGCTTTGCACTACTAAAGGCTTTAAATTCTTTCTCCTTTAGGAAAAAAAGAGAGTGTCTTACAACAATAAAACATTATTCAGTTTAATTCACTCTACAGGAGAGAGGTGCCTCTGAAGGCTACATGCAATGCAGGAGTGAAATGTCCTATGGGCTCAAGGCTCAAATTCTTGAAGATATTTAGGTAGGTCCTCAGTTCAGTTAAAGGGATATCAGACCTCAAATTCCTTTGGGATCCAGGCCTCAGTATATTCCTAACACATTTGGTATTTTCAAAAAGTGCTCTATGTTTAACAATTGTCAGTATTCCTCTGAGAGAAATATCACAGTTACCTGACATCATCAACATGTATAATTTCAATAGAGCCAAAAAAAATACAGTAGCCATGAAAGCTTGTATATCCTATGGATTACAATGCAGCATCCAGGGAATCAAGTGTATAAAGGCTACTGATCTTAGGTGAATCCCACACCTGGCTGCTTTTGTAGCTGAGGTAGCATTTCTGAAAGTTGCCAAATGGCAACTGCAGAGCCTTAAGGTTTTTAGAAACTTCAGAAGAGGGACTGGTATAAGCAAAACCACAATCTGTAGACTTTGCTTTGGAAATCCCTCCCTATTTTTTACCATCACCCTCTGATAAGTGTCCCTGTGAGTGCCAACTGACACTGCATATTACCATTTGTCTTGTACTGGATGTATGCTAGAGGCTTGACATTGCTAATTCTAGGTGGTTTTGTACTGCCCCAAGGAGTTTTCAAATCAGTTTTAAATATGACAGAGTGGGGCTATAAGGTAAGGAAGAAAGAGCTTCAGAAATACAGAAATCATAAGCAGACCCAATTAATCAGAGAGCAAACAACATTCACATCTCCAAAGACCACTAAAAAGCAGATCATCTTAGTTCACCATTGCCAACTTGGGTGAAAGTCAGACCACTTGCAGAGAAGGATGGATGTAAATAAGAACAGACGACTGAGGTACCAAGACCTCCTCCCTCCACCAAGGAAACTAATGTATGGTCATTTGATGTCAAGACTGAATTCATATTAAATCCTTCACTATTAAAACAAGTGGGAAATAGCATTTCTTGCCCTTACGGCAACACAGTAAGCATAACAGCCATTCATGGGGAGATATGTTTCAGCAGAAGGTTGGAGTTAAGCCAGAGGCAGGGCATAGTCTCTTCCCAGCAGTCAGCAAAGCTCCTACTGAATAAAAGATTGAGTCATAGCTGCACTGGCCAAGTCCCTATCATTTCCTTGTCCTACAGGAGTGAAGAGCAAGAGAGTGGAAATCCAGCATTCCCCATATTATGCAAGGAGTATCACCAACTCCTTTAACTTCATTGTAATAATTGTTTTAAACACTGAAAATGTATCTTCATCTTTGCAAGAACTATCTTGGTCAGCAGATGTTGTGCTAAAGTGAATCCTCACAGAAGAGCCTTCCTAACCAGCATGTAAGTCTCCCAGTATGGAAGTCAGGATTCTTTCCAGGACAGCACTCTCTTCTGAGATTGTTATAAACACTTTAAAGCCCAGGACTGTTGTATGTAAACTCCTCACAAATGAAAATTAGTAGCTCCCAAGCAACTTTAAAAAGATGTATAGAAATATAAATTGTATAGAAAAATAATCACTAATGCATACAAAAAGTACATGAGTTTGTGGGGGAGTAGAAAGGGAGTAGAAAGGGGGAGAGAGGAGGGACACCAGGAGCACCAAGTTTTCAGGCTTACCTTAAGTATCTGCTGTCACTAAATGCAGTTCTGTAAGCAAACCACAGCTCCACACGCACCTAAGCATTTGGAAATTTTGCCAACAAACAGGAATCACAAGCTTCTGAACCTTAATAGCAGTTCATGCTTTTGGAAAACAGTTGCTTAGTCTCCTCAGCTACCACTGTCACATATCTGTATCTTACACACATATTGAGATACCTCTCTCAGTCCGACCCATCAATCAGTCCTTAACACCTATATTTATAGCCTTATCCTCCTTCCCCACTCTGAGCTGACTAAACCCTAGGGAAGACCCAGAATAAACCTAAACAAAGTTCAGAAATGGCTGACTCGGTAACTACAACACCATTTTTTTAGAGGTTTCTACACTTTTCTTGGAGGTTACTCAAGTTTGAATTACACACATAGGCATTTCTCATCCTCAGCCAAATCCACCACCATTACTGCCCTATGGCCTCAGCATTACTGCCACTAAAGGGACAAATTCAAGTCCACTGTAATGCATACTCTGTTCATTGGTATGCTAAAACATATAAGACATTTGTAAGACAAGGTAAAGGAAAGTGGGCTTCAAAATGTTGCAAACTGATTTCTCACTAAGAATCTTACTAAAAAAATCATTCCCAATAAAACCCAGTAATTTCTCTTGCAAGAAAATAAAAAAAAAAGTTTTTCCTGTTCAAAGAAAGGAAGTGCTTGAAATATCAATTAAAAGATAAATTTTAAGATGGAAAGGTTACCTTTCAGTTTAAAGGCGAATCAAGACACTGGATAGACACAGACCTGAGCATGTGCAAAGACTCATTGGAAGACAGAGAAAATATACATTACTAACTAAATAGCCAGGACCACAAAGTAGACCTTTAAACTACACCCTTTCCAGCCAAGCAAAACAATTCCTCTGGAAGCAATATAAACAACTTGAAGCTTTTACTGTTTCATTCCAGTTGCCTGGACCCTTAAAGAGAAAAGAGATACCAAAGAGTGTATCATCCGTGTATCCTGTTTCTTGGATTTTCTGATTCTTTTTGCTAAGCACATTTTGAAAAAAAGGGTTCATAACACAAAACTAATGCATTTTCCAACACTGCAACAGAGGCATATTTCCTCACTCCCACTTGTCACCATTAAAGTAGCATATGGTTGAGGGAGAAATTACTTCGAACCTGCCACTTAAGGACTTCTGCCCTGAGCAGGGGATAATACATGCCTGGAAAAAAGTCAGATGCAGGAGTGCTTGAGAGCAGCATGGTAGATGAAGATTACCTGAACAAACTTCACAGTCAGTCACCCTATCTCTGCTTAACTTTTATTAGTGCTGAAATTCAACAGGTTCTGAGCTTATATGGTTACAATATTCTAGATAATTTCTATTTTCACAAGAAGGTACGCAAGGAGGTTAATGTTTCATGATACTTATGGCAGGACCAAATGTTAAAATCTCAAACTTCTAGGTCCTTGGGGCTGCAGCTGTTACTAGGCTGCAGCATGTACAACAGAGGAGATTCTGCTCCCTCAGCAGAAACTGGAGAACTTAAATCAAAACTGCACAAATCAAATACAAAACCAAATCTTGTTTTTTTCCTGGCAAGAACTGAAGAACCAAGGCAGTACATTACCAGCTACCTAGCTCTAAAAGGCTGTGCTGGCTGCCAACACTTCTTGATCTGTTTCTTCGTAACTTGCCAGAAAAGGAGAAACAGTATGATGCATCTGACTTACTGTCATGCAGGGTACAAATGTTTGCTGACTGCACAAGGTATAAATCTTCCCTCTATTCTTCATATATAGTTCTAGATGTTAAATTGGATTATCCTCAGTAAGATAAATTGTGCATAAATAGAGCATTTGTGATTATAAATAGTCTTAAATAGACCATTTTGCAGGAATAAAAAGTTGATATTACAGGTTTCACAAAATCAATCTCATTTGCCCGATGTCTGTCTTTCTAACAGCTGGATGCTCAGAGCAGGTTTTTATCCTGCTTTTTCTGCTAAACCTTCAGTGAACAATTTAGCCTCTGATGTCCTAATTTACGCAAGAAGGAAAAATGTCACTATACTGAGATGACTGCAGTCAGAGCTATGGATAGATTGCAGGGAATCAGATCTTTAAGGGGAAATACAGCCTTGGTAACTAGACGGAGAAGATCAAAGAGGACCTCATAAAACAGTAAAACCATGTAAAACTGCAAGTCACCTGATCTCCAAAGTCAGCATTGCTTTGAGCAGGTGATCAGACCAGATGACACCCAGAGGTCCTTTTGAAGCTGAATTTTTCTTTGATTGTTCAATCTGCATATTAACCTCCCGAATGACTAAGGAATCCTTTGTGATTAACAGAAGTTTGTTAGGAGGCTTTATTACAAGGCCTTTGTTATAAGGAGGCTTATATCCAAACGTCTTGAGTCATCATGATACTCTGTTTCGAAATATGGCAATACTGCCCTATTTTGACTCCTGCTGCAGTTTTACATTTACATCATTGAAAAGGGATAGCTAATTGCAGCATGCTTACACAGATCCATTCAGAGGATGGCACAAGAAAAATCAGTTCTTAATCAGCTTCAGAAATACTTCCTAAGCAGTCGTTCCTTCTGTTACATTAAAATTTCAAATTATTTTAACAAAGGGAGTGTATATCAACAAGAAGTGGTGCATCATCCATAACTCCTATGAGTTGAGCTAGTTTAAGTCAAATTTGTGGAAGCCTTTTCAGCGCATGGGAATTTAATTAAAATTACAGCAGCGTGCAAGCTCTCTGCAGAAAGTTCCTGTCGCTGAGGTGCCACACGAGCCTCCACAACTCAGAAGGTTGGTGCTCCTATCTCATTTCAGTCACACAGCACTCATCTGCAAAGCCAACACAGAATGAAGCCCCAAAGATGACTAGTCCTTATAGACTAAAGCTATTATATTTGGTTGAAAATTACTAGATTTCCTCATGCAGTTTTTACAGCTATGTGCCTCCATGGCTTTCAAAGCTCTTCATTCTTCCAGCCTTGGTCCCAGTTAGTTTTGAGGCATGATCAGGAAAATTACTTAAGTCTAGGAATGATAATAAAAATGGTTGCTAAACTCCCCAGGACAGCAATGAAATGCATAGATACTTCCCAATTGTTGAGTGGTATTGAGCCTACAGTATTCCACCCATCAACAGGTGACATAAATGGCTTAACACCCATCCAAAAAATCACTGGAAGAAAAGATACAATTGTACCTGAGATGGGTGTCATAAGACAAAACAGAAAAAAAAACCAAACCACAAAACTTAACTGAGAATGCAAAATGGATCAAAATACCAGTCTTAGACCTGCAAAGATAGCCCATAACTGTTGAATATATTGTATCAATATCAAACAATCAAGCTCAAAAATAATTACTTTTCCTTAAAATATGCATACAGACACAGAGGTACAGAAACACAAGCATAGATCAAAGCAGCAAAAAATCTCATGCATTCGGGATCCTCTCTCACAGGATTTTACCCATATGAGCGGCACATGAGTTAACAATGTTTCAGTGACAGGTCCTTAAGCTCAGCCTCACCCCTTCCAGCTCAGAAGACTGAACTGTTCTAGTCCAGCGAACCTGGGCGGCAAAGAGGCTGGCCACAGGCTGTTCCTTGGATTGGTGTCAACCAAAAATCAGCATTTGAAAACAGAAACCTCCAACTGCTGCTTTTATACTCTTTTCAGTGAGGAGCCGAACAGTTGTGGACACCAAGAAGCAAGCATTGCCTGGCTAATCCTAAAAGTCTAAGCAGGTGTTTTTGGAGTTCAGAAGGAGACTGTCTCTAGCAAGGAGCTACAAGGGAGTAATGCTTTAACAGCACTGAGGAGAGTCAGTGGTAGAGAAAGAAGTGGTAGGAAAGTAGTATTTTTAAACCACATAAAACATGAACTGGATCAAATGCACAGTAAATTTTACTTGTGATGATATCTGTCAACCCGCTATGAAAAACTAAACGTAGCATTCAGACATCAGCTCCCACAGAATTGCTGGATCCTATCAGGCATGGTAAAGCGAAAGTTACCATTAGCAATGTAGCATTATTTTTAATTTACCCAAAAAGCCAGCTGTCAAAGTGTTTTCAGTCTGCCAAATGAGTTTTTAGGTGTACGGGAGGACATCCAAGGACTTTAATATGTTTCTTACAAAGGAAATATCCATTATAGTGGAAAATTGAGTGAAAACTTAACCAAATAGGTAGGAAAGTGAGGAAAACCCTCCAACATATTCTGATAAATGAAGGACTATATTCACAGGAGTATTACCCTCTGTCTATGATCAATTCCCATATTAGCTATATATTAAAAAAAAAAAAAAACACCACGCAAAAAACCCAACCCTGTGCCCGTGCCATACCCTGTACAAAGTTACTTAAACCAAGAACCTCCAACAGTTATTATGTCTGTAATATCTTCAGCTAT
The DNA here is from genome assembly GCF_000690535.1 of Cariama cristata. Classification (NCBI taxonomy): domain Eukaryota; kingdom Metazoa; phylum Chordata; class Aves; order Cariamiformes; family Cariamidae; genus Cariama; species Cariama cristata. The sequence goes on from NW_009617961.1 coordinate 194,304, forward strand.
GAAACCTAGATTGTTGAGTTGGGAGGAGGGTCAAAATCCACCAATATACTCAAAGACCTAAAATCAAACTATTTTTTGCACAGACAATTTAGGAACTGGGAGTACCCTGTGACATCCCTGGGTTTTGGCATTGCAGAATATTTTTGAGTATAAAACGTTCCAAGAATTTTTCTCAAAATTATGGGGTCATCCTCACCGTTCTCATCTCAAAATCATCTAGCCTTTTCTGGTAAGAGTGAATTAATTCATTGGCAGTTGCATCGTCATCCAATGTTAACCAATTCTGCCAGAAAGTTAACACAGAGCTCTGAAATGCTTCTGGAAAAGAACTTGTGCTTTCATTTTGTTTATGAAACAAGTTGATGCCATACACAGGAAATACCTATACAGGCACATTTTTCCACAGTCATTGCCTTTTGAAATTCATTCACATTTTGGAAAGAAGCCAAATATGGTACAGTCTTTACAAGGTTGCTTTAGAAGCTAGATCAGTTCCTTGATCTGGTTCACGGCACAGCCGTACAAACATTGTGCTGGCACAACAGATGTCTGGGAGAACGTGAGGAAACCGGCATGCTTTATGTTGTATTGCTATCAAAAACAACTTACCATGAAGCCATAGCTTCCATATACAGACAATATACAAATAAATCCAAGATGAAGTCATCTGAAAAGTTTACAACACCCTACAGACAAAAAGAAGCAAAACAAAAGTTCTCTGGTATCTTCCATTTTCTGTAAAGTCTTTATCGTTCAGAGACAGTAAACTGACAACGATTAAGAAGATTCCAAATATTAGCTTAAATGAAAAGTAGCTACACTACCAAAAAAAAAAAAAAGGAATCCAAATGCTACCCTGTCATTACAGTCAATAGGAAAAGCACTGCCCTAGGCATGATAACAAAAAATTTTACAGCACTGCACATAAGTGATTTGAATACAAATCTATTATGTAACACTGATATTAAGCAGCGTTCCTTCTAGCCTAAGATTGAACCAAAGAATGTGCTATTTTTGTTCTGTGAAAGATATGTTTGTCCGAAGCCCAGAAAAGCCCCCCGGTTCCTAGCATCCTTTCTCTGGCAGACACAGTCCGTCCTTGAATTTATTCCTACTGGGACTACATTACATACTTCGGAAGGAGATGAACCTAGATGCTCACATTTTCAGTGAAGGAGTAGCCATCTCAGTCAATCCATCACATTAGTAAAATCTTGCAATAATTAATCACTGAGTAAAAAAACTTGTCTGTCCTCTGTAAAATTAAGCTCAAATACCTTTCATCCCAAATCTTTGTTACTCAGCTGAAGAGAAGGGTCTGTTGTCCATTTAATTACGTACTGTGGTCAAGACACCAGCTCACTCTACCTTGGCAAATAAAATAATATCTTTTAATTTCTGGCTGAAGCAATGTCTGTAATTTTTATAAGTATCCTCACGATTCTTGTAGGAGAGAAAGGTGTTGGCTGGTTGGTTTTTTCCCCCAACAGATTTCCTCATTACTATCACCAGAACTGGACAGTCACTTCTTACAGCAGTTACCCTTGGCCAGGAACAGCTTCACTATTCCTACTCTGAACTCTCCCACTGATAAAAAGATTGTATCTGCTCTTTCACTCATAACATTGGTTTCTAGTGGATAAACAGCAAATCTAAACCGTCTTAAGAGTCAAACAGTTACCATTCTGAACATGTGCTCATAATTTTGTTCTAGATGTCCAGCTTAATATTTAGTCCCAGGCCCGCTAGGAGTACGTTGTCTACTGAACACAGATTTCCATTTGGAATTATATTTTGTCATAGACATCTGTAGGGTATCAGTGTTGTTAGTCAATTGAACGTATGACTGCTAGATGCTGTGTAACTTTTCTCAAAAACTCATCAAGCATAAACAAATTAAAGGTCTTGCAGAAATATATTTCATCAGTACTATTACTTTTAATCTCACTACAAATTAAAAGTAGCTTATTTTTCACTTTAATTGACACAAATTATGTTACTCTCCTAATTTTCTATTAATCAAGTCATATATCAGCTGTTCCGCTATTTTACCTGGAACTGATGTAAGGCTGAGGCAAGAAGTCCCCAGGTCATTCTCTCTGCCCTCTCTAGTACATATTTAATGTTCCACAATTTATTTAAATAAACAAACAAAATCCCTCAGCTTTAACACCACAGAGAATTCATTGCCGACTTCTTCTGTGTCAGATATGTGGAGTTACTGATTTTTAAATGTCTATTTAGTAACTGTTATATAGCTTGTGAATAGCTGTTGGTATTTCACTATCATTATATGAATAAGTTCACCTGATTATTTCCCAAAAACTGTGCAAGAATTTCTGAATACTTCTGCCATTTCTCATCATCTGCATGTCCCAAGTTTCAGACAGAGGAATGCCCTCTAATAAATAAATACTACAATTGTACTCATAACCTAATTCTTTTGATTATACTAAGATTGTTTTACATAGGAGATGCATTTTTATCAGTCTTCTGTGCAATTACTCAAAATGTAAGTCTAACTACAACGTATAATCATCTCAAATACAACTTTCTGTGGATAAAAGCTATAGAAACACGTCTATCTTCTTAATGTCAACACACTACAGTTCACAGGGTACAGGAGCACCTCAGGGAATGGTTTAGCTGCTGTGGATTTCCCCAGCATCAAAACACATTGCTGACATAGTCCATTCCCTCAAAAGTATATCCATATAATGGTAAATACACTGTTAATCAGCTATGGCTTAAAACTGCTTATTAGGGATACACAGACTGCTGACTAGAAGAGAGAAAAAAGTATTATGGAGGAAAGAACAAAGAAACACAGCCCACTTATCCAGCCTACCTACAATGACAAACTACGTATAAAAAGTAAAAAATAAAAATCTACAGAGGCATCAGCTCAAGCAGAAGGTTCAGTACAAATCACTTGCTGCTTAACCTAAAATATAAATTGTTGTACTTTTATTTTAATTTCTGGAATACTTAAATGCCCAAACTTGAAATACAGAAATGAAATACAGATGAATCTCTTGGAAGCAAAATCCAGCAAGTGATCTCCTTCATCCAGAAGCAACTGATTGTATCCAATACATTCACTGGTCATAAGAAAAACTAAGAAGGAGTTTCACTTATAGAACTTAGGTGTACTTTACATACACTAACACTATCATCATGACTAGGGTCCTACCTCCTATGTAAACTATTTCACTGCATAAAAATAATCCTGTATTTAGGTGAATATGGTATAGGACTTTTGGACTGTCAAATGGCAGGAAACGTGCATTGCTCTGCTTTGCTTCAGGTGCTAGTTATATATAATGGGACATTTGAAAGATTCAGACAGTGAAAGCATTTTTCACTTATCAAACTTCATGCCCTTATTTAATTATTCTGTGTCCTCAAGCATAAAATGCATTATTTACAGAAAGTGCTTTTTGTTCTCTATTGATAATTTCCTGATTATATTGACTGACTACAACTTTACGCAACACCGTGAAAGATTCTGGTTTTAACTTCTTATCTATTTTCTGCACAATAGACGTAAATTGTAAGTAGCCATTAAAACAATAAACATCTCTTGAAAACTGTCTGTTTGATTCCTACATGACAGAAGACTCTAAAAATTTCCCATACCTTCTTAACTGTAATTACTACAGCAATTGTAAGAGTAAATCAAACTCAGCTAAGGAAGGCAGGAGGAATAAACACGGTAGAGTCCCTGCCTGGAAGACCTTATCAAGGAGGGGCAGGAAAGTTTTTGAAATAGTCTTACTCACGTGACACACTAGTCAGGGTCTTTCTTCATAGCATGGCATTGCACTATGCAGACATGCCCAGAAAATAGCTGGTCCTAGACTAAAAAAATAGATATTGAAAACATACAGATGAGTGGGAAACCCTTTTTCCATCCCATCAAAAACGTGAGGGCAACAAAAAAATCCCAATTTAAAATTGGGATGAAAAACTAATCTCAAAATTCTAGAGCACCTCAGCTGAAATATTAGCACATTTAAACAGAACTGTTGTATTTTCATAATTGTCACATATTCAATTTTTACATTTTCATACAACTAATATTCATAAAAGTTATTTAAACTGAATATTTATGTAGAAAGTGCATAAATGGTCTGTCTAGGTATTTCTGAAACTTTCATAATTGCCTCAGGAAATCTGTGGAAACAAAGCACCATCCAGTATCCAAGCTTACAACATTTCCACACCATCAGCAGAGAGTCCAACTTTGCCATTTTCTCTGCAATTCTTGGAGGACGGAAGGTGGGGAGAAATTGCTATCGCTTCCCCTCTTTACTTGTTTTTCATAGTCTCTACCTACACCTGCCATACTTCTTTTGCTAATGCTTTATCATCTGTGAGACAGCGAGTTTCCTCTGAAGCACAAATGACATCTGTATTTTGCCCAAACAGGTACTCATTTTTGAGCCAGTACCTAACTAGGAGCAGGAAGTCTCCCACTTCCTCAGAAAATTTCTTGAATTTCAATCCTGCATTTCTCTTCCTCCCATCCTTTCAGCACCTTTGTCCATTAGTATAGGCTTTATACGGTACATGAAGTGTTTAATCTTTTGTGATTTCAGGAGTTGCGAGTGATTTATTCAGACCTCACCTGAGGATTTTTGCTTATACTGTGCGACGCACCAAGAATATAAACCCATTATTGTAGTGTTTGGGTTTTCCATCCTCAGCTGCTACTCACTTACAGCTGAAATTCCCCCAAAGAAAAAGCAGCAGTTTTTTTTCCCTAATAAAGAAAATATGCCCAACCCCCTAATCTTAACAAGTTGTTTTGGTGCAGAGTACTGCACAGTTCTTGTACAGCAGCCTGTAAGCCAAGTTCTGCTAATTATACATTTAATTGTGTAATGTCTCCAGAAAGATTGATAGGAGTTTCTTCACAAAAAAAAATGTTGGCTGCATACTGTAATAAAAGGTATCTGAAAGTGTTACTGTAATTAAAGAGTCTTGGAGATGCTGAAAGGATCGTGTTGTGGCAAGCATCCAGTATACAACAATCAGACATTGAGTTTGAAACTCCTTAATATATAAAAGAATAATAATGGGACTGAGAGACAAATTACATCCAGACTCATTCAAGCTTAAAATTAGGAGAAAAAAATAGAACCAAAAAACAAACAAATCAATCAAAGACACACACCCCCTTTTGCCCAATTTGTAAACCATTAACAAGTTCTCACAAAAAAATCCCCAACAGCCCAATGCTCTGAAAAGACACCAGCTCTGGGTACAAATACAGATGAAGACCAGACATTATTTCTTAGGCAAATTATCAAAATAAGCCTTTTATGTTCATCTTGCTTCTTCCTCTTTTCTGCTGTGCCCTTTTTGCACTAAGACATGCCCCTCTCTCAGTCATCAATCTTCTTATGATTGCAGTTGCTGAAGAGACGAGTGCTTTCACAGTACTACATGAGCAAGGTCTAGACAGAACACATCACGTCACGTTCATCAGGCTCCACTTGGATGTTTGATACACAACAGCAGGAAACGTACAGAACCATGCCTGGGTGAAAACAGGTGATTAAAACATATTTCCTGCCTTGCCACTCAGCATCTGCAGTTACCAAATTTAAATGAAGTGAACAGTATTTGCTAAGAATATTTCTGGGTATTCACTATCGTTATTTATTGTCTCTCCCTACCAGCAAATGCCAGCTTATTTATACTGAGACCCTGATAAAATCTGTGCAACACCTGTCATGCTGGAGACTTCCCCAACTTCGTCTGAGTAGAAGAGTCTGATGCAACTTGATATTACACAAATTTCACTTTCTACTCTGCTACTAAAAATCTCCATGCCAGTTAGAGTATTGCTCAGCCAACAACAAAGACTGCTTGAAAATGGTAGTTCCCTAAAGAGCTACCTTTTTTTAACCATTCTGTGCTCCACGCTGGGTGGTTCTTCACAGCAGTCACCATCAGATCTGACCACAGAAGTCAGCATTCCTCTGTTAGACAGGCTTCCCTTTAATAAAGATCAGAGTTTGAGAGCCTATCCTCAACACAGGCATACCAGGCCCACAGCACATTTAGCTGTTGCCACACCACTAGGTTTATTTATAGTATCTATGTTTTATCTGCAGACTTCCAAATATTCAAGAGGTTTATTGAAATGCAAGTAATGCCCTTTAGACTGTTTTAATAAAATGACTCTATTGCATTTTTCAGCAAAGAATGAAATATAGGAAGCAAAGTAGCAAACTTAAGATAATTTCTTGTACATGAAAACACAAATGAAATAAAGAGAAACCAGAAGTCAAGAAGGAAATGTCAGTGTTAGTCTGAAGATCAGAAAGTTTAAATAAGTTACTAATATGACCTTACAAAACTTCATACTTACAGCAGAACCAGAGCCCAGCACTTCTCATCTTCCACATACTTATCTGACTCCTTGAGAAAGCATCCACTTTGCAATATTTACATTATTTGTAATAACTCAGGGTTTATTTTTCCTAAGCACATGAGTTTTCTGCTCATATTCCTGCTCCCCAGAAGAAATATAATTTAGAGAGAGGATCTCAAACAAATGGAGCAACACACCAAGAAAATAAGAGGACCAAAAAAGAGAGATTACTAAAACAGAAAACCACTTTAACAGCTGCTGCATGGGCCTGGGGCCCAGCAGATCCATTTCTTCTCCCAGTTTCCCATCCCATTAATCACTGCAAATTAACAGCTTCTGCATAAATTACCTCTAAGAGTCAGATTACCTGATTCTTTCCTGCTGC
>NW_009617961.1:201104-208432 GCF_000690535.1 Cariama cristata
TCGCCACCTAGAAATGCATCAGATGCAAGTGATTACTTAGTACCAAGAACAACAAGCAATCGTGGCAGCTGCCAGGCCAACAGCTACCAGGGCTAGAGCTTGGGGGAACTTTTGGCTGCACCATCATCAACTGGAGTGTGCCGTTTTCTCAAAACCAAAGAAACTTCATGAAATTTTGTACAATTTAGCTCTTGCAAAACAGAAACAGATATCCTGTTAGGGCATTTTCAGAAGCATGGTGGAATAGGTTCAAAATGACTAGTGGCACTACAACAGGCAATGATGACAGCTGCTTTTTCTCTGGAATTCCTGCAATTTAAAGATTTTGATCACCAACATCAGTGCTTGTGTAAATTATAATCTTAGACTGCTGAATAGTAGGGCATACTGCTCTAAGACTTTTAATGTGGGTTTTTAAATTATTATTATTTCTTTTCTCAAAAGGAGGCAGTGCCAAGATCCTAGTTTTATTATAGTCACAGTTATCAGTATGGTCAAGTGAAGTGTCAGTTCTCATTTTCACCAGGTGATTCTGTGACAGGCCTAAACTAAGAGACATGCCAGTCCAAACAAAAAAACCTACTGAGCACAAACAGACCAAATTACTTTGTCAGTGCTACAAATCCATTCCTGGGTATTTAATAAAGCTTTTTAAGAAAAAAAAGGCACCCTAGGACCAACGTCTTTTCATTCAAAATTCTTGAGATCTATTAATCTATCAAGTACGTATTGTTATTGGATCTTACACAGCTCCCTCAAGGCAAGGACATTTTACAGCTAATTAAGTAGAAACCACCACATTAACTGTACTCAGTGCTCAGATGAGGATACTGCTTCTGTGCTTAGTTACTGAGCCCTTTCCATTAACATGCTGCCAAACTTTTTCAAATTACATGTAAATACACAAACCGATATGAAGTAACAAACCAATAGGTACTCCTTGATTTTTATACATCTACCTATTAAAAATACAATAGTACTGATTTAGCTGATGACCAGAAAAATCTTTCCGATATTTAAACCACATTTCCTCTGACATGCACAGCTTTCTAAAAATACATATAAAAATGCCATTCCAGGGCTAACATGTCATATGAGGTTTCTGCTCTATGTGTAAGTTTATCTGAACTTCTGAGCAAAATCCCGGCACCATTTCAGGAGGTTGAGAAGACAGTACTGTTAAATACTTTCCCAGGAAGATTAATTGAACAGGTGATCTATTGAAGCTGCCTTGGTAATAGTACCCATATAAAAGCCTAAAAAACATATCTGGCATATTAAAGATGTGGAATAACTATTGGTCTTTATGCACGGAGAATATGAAAATAGACATTTACAATTTTATAGATGAGGATGGAAGAACTTTCATTTTTTTTAATAGACACAGCTGGAATTCAAATTAGTTTCTTTTCTTCAGTTAGGGAATGGGCATCAATGTATCAGTCTAGTTTAAGAAAGCAGGCTCACATGATATGACATACACATTTTCCTAGCTTCATTTTAGTTGATCATATGCGAATGAGCAGGTGCTCTCTGTTTGAAATAATCTTATGATTTTGCTCAGGCTAAACAATAGCACTTTAAAGTTGACAGAACAGCCATCCAAGCACTCAGTAATTTATTTGCCTTAAAACCTGGCACCACATAAAGATTTCAACCAGTTTAAGTGTTTAAGCTTCTTTTGTGCTATTAATATTTAAAGCACTTCATTTTTTCAGTAACATCTTAAGTGCTAGCACCAACTCCAAAACTTCAACTATCTCTATAAAAGAATGAATATATGCCCATATAGCAATTAAAGCTATATCAAACTTGCATAGCTAAAAGCACAGAAAACATGGAATGAAAAGAGCATTAATTCATCTGCTTTGCACACATAGTTCCACATTAATTTTTTTTCTAGATTAAATGTGTAGGTACATACATCAGTGTTTTGTGACAATTTCACAGAGAATTTTCACTTAGATTAAAAACAATGGACCATTTTGCTATGGATCACAGGGCTTCACAAGTCAAATACCCAATGAGGAGAAATTTTGCCTGTCTGAAATCAGTCTTCATATAAGCAGACTCAATCTCAAGGCAGTTCTACTACTTCCAGAAACTTACTGGCTCAAAGAAAAAAGTCACAGTTCCCTAGCATGTATTACAGGTGAGACAAAAGTGCTTACCAAGCAGCATCAGGCTAAATAACATCCTATCAGCTCTAAGTGGAAGTGATTCAGCAGTCTCAGCTTTGTAGCAGAAGTCTTTTCAGGACTCACTGATGTGAAAGTCTAATACTGACACTAAGAAGTATATAGTTACCTAGCTCTCAAATCCCAGAGAAAGCTGTATAGTAATTGTTCACTGGAGAGTGGTCTGAAGTCACCACCAAGAGATAATCCAGCCACTGAGTCGCTATTTCCTTCATGTTACCTTATTCAAACGTGCTGTTGCAAGCACACAGAACCTACATGGGCTGGCTAAATCATCTCTGCATTACTCAGGGGCGGTCCAGAACAGGAACAAAATCAGAACCTCAGCTCTTTTGATGCTCAGAGGTCCTCTGTTCCTTCCAAGTTACTTCATGCAATCTGCAATCTAAACCACGTATCAACTCAACTGTCCACTTCTTACAGAGTAATACCCATCAAAATTTTAATTCTTTTAAAGAAGATGAAACTAATGCCTGCATTTGTCAGGTCACACAAACTCTGACCTACTTCTTTGCACTATTATGAGTACTGAGAACTTCATAATTTGACAAACTAATTAAAGACAAGTTGTGATAAGAGTCTTTGTCTTGAGTGTGGGCATCAAGGATGTAGCCAAAATCAGCAAAAAAAAAAAGAGAATTTTAAAACCAAATGAACTTCAGCAGCCTCTTACCGCATACTGCTGTGCAGCTAAATAGAAAGGGTTGATGAAAACTAGCAACCTAAAATGCTCACCATGATCAACTTATTAAATCATATTAAATTATCTCTTCCTTGCTATCAGATACAATTTTTAGAGGATTTGTTCTAAGGACACATGAAAGACTGAGACCTTCAAATAAACCCATACAAAGACCTTCAACTTTCTGTGCTGTGGTATAAACATGGCAATGCCTACCTTCCTAAACTAGCTGTTCAAATAGAAGAGTGAGTATTTCAGGGTTTTTTTCCCCCTCACAGATGCCAATAGGTAGTGCTCAGGGAAACTATTAAGCAGGCTGTAAAACAACTTAAACCAAAAGCAGCTTCTAAACTCAAGAGTTAGTGTGTTAAGGCATGTACTTAAAAGTGAAGGTATCCCATAGAGGTAGTGCTTAATATATAAAAAAAAGTTCCAGAAGAGAAGGTCCAAAAGAACTAACAGAAGCCTGTGCTATTTTACAAAAGGATTTATTGCACAGAAAGAGTACAGCACCATAAAAATGAGCTCCAAGGACACATTTCACATTTAAGTAGAGTCTATTACCAAGATATAACATTTTCATGCATCATTTTATATTCCAAGAAGCTGTGTAGTCTGAGAAATGGCAGTGTCTAGCTCTTTCTGGCATAAAAGTCCTTGTGTCTGCTGTGGCAGAACAACGATATGAACCACAAATGAAAATTTAGCTTTTTCTCTTATACTTATTTCCCTATCAAATGTGAAAGTCCATAATTTTCCAATTTATTTCAGATACAGCAACAAACAGATGGACAAAACCCTTGCTTCTGTCATGGTATTCACATGCCCTGTGACAGCCTAGTCCTCCACTGGGGCATCAGCAGCCCTTCGCTGTCACACTTACCTAAGGGAAATGTGTCCCACTGAGTGGCATGCCATCACAGAGCCCAAATTTCCTTTTTCCTCCATCTCCATCATTCCACAGGGGCCTTACGTATCTACATTAGCTGTCTTATTCCGTATTTGATAGCTACTTTAAGCTGTATTTCAAGATGAAGCAATGACTCAAAAGACTGAGTATTGAGCTAAAAATCTAGATCTAAATTCTAATGCTCTGTCACTTAGAGTAATACCTCTTGGTCCCGGTCTGTACTGCAGTCCCTTAAATCACTGTGATGGTAAAATAATCTAAAATAATAAGGAAGCATATGATGTAAAACACGGTCAGAGTAGAAAGATTAGAAAGGAATTATGAAAAAAGAAATAATGCAAGTCTATCTCAGGAGAGGCAAACTGTGAAACTGTGAAAGCCAGACTGCCCCACAGAACAGGGGTGATTCACAGCTGCCGCACCTTCCTCGTACCACAGAGGGCAAGCAGCACAACAGTGAAAAGCTTTTCGGCTTTGTGCATAATACTGATGTAGCACCGAGGAAACAATGGCAGAAAGCTGTTAGTGCCTGAACAACTTAGTACTAGTCACACTGAAATCATTTGCCATTTTTGGAAAACTCATCCTAATTGATTTAAGTAATTAGCTCTGCTAATATTAGAGGGTTCTTCTTTTGCCTTAAAATCATGCAAGGTATATAGAGGGAGCATCATGTACTTTAACAGGGCTAGTGCTCTCTCTAGAGCAAGTCTGAAATTCTCTTCCTTTTCCCTATTGTTTCTCCTGTGACCTTACTTACAATACTCCAGCCACGCTATAAAAACTGTCTTAGAAAAAGGCAATCGGTAGCCCATTGCACAAAAAAATAAAACATTTTTCTTGATGACCAGTTAAACTGGAACTTTCCACTGGAAAAATTTGAAGGTCTCAATGCACTTCTGAGCACGTAATCCCTTGGGCTGAACACCTCTTGCTAGAAGGTACAAGGTCCAAAACTGAATGACCGCAGAGGCACTGTTATCTCAGAAATTTTAGAAAAGGGCCCTGAGGGTCAGACTTCAGGAGAATACACAGGGTTGGATATGAAAACATGGCCTTTTAATGCTTCTTCTGCATCTGTACAGTATACCAAGAGGATTTCAGTATGCAGAGTGCATGATGCTAGCTCATTTTTAAGCTGACAAATCCAACTCCCACCTTCGGCTCCAAAACTTACTCGGGGAAACACGCAGTCTCAGAGGAAAAGACCAGGAGTGCAAATGTTCTGCACCAATGTACACACAATGTACACGCGATCATCTAAAAAACCTTTGCTCTCCAAGTCAGGAAGGCGTCTGCAAACTAAAATGAACACAACAGGCTAACAAAAAATAGGGCTTATTATAATGAATAAAACATTTGAGATTTTAGCATGTAAAAATTAAAAAATTAAAATGACAATAGGCAACTGAAGTTCATTTATTTTTGGATTGTGCATTTGTGTCACTTCAACTGTACATAAAAGGTTCTTCCCTAATTCATATGGCTTTTTAGTAGTTTGCATAATGCAGAAACTAACAGCAGAAACTAAGCAGAGTCTATAATATGACTTCATTGCAGTTGATAGAAATGGAACGGCAAATGAAGTATCCATCCAATATCTGCTCTGAACTGGAAGATATTATGTTAGATCTAATTTGGCAAAAAAAATGTCACTATAAGTTAAATCTTTCCGCAAAATTACTGTCAGAGAGTCCATGTTGACATCAAAGCAGTACTAGGATGAAATCCTGTTTTATTATTAATGTAACTTCATTAACACCTTTTGTAGTAGTGATTTCTACATATCTGAAGGGGCTTTTCATTTTTAATCTCTGTACATCACCACTACTCAGTCCATTCTGTGGTGCTGTGGCAGAGTAGCTGCTACTATATTGATTTTACCGTCATATCTATATTTTGCCTCATTGATTGAAAAGTCATCTGAACAAGTTTATCATACTTATTTGAAGCTAATATCTAGGCTGCCTCTCTTGTAAATGAAGGTATAAGCAGGCTGTTAACATGTTAATATGCTAGCAAGCCAAGAACATTCCTACTTCGTTTTCAGGGAGTCTCACACTCTAAGCATTTTCATCAGTGACTAAAGTATTAAAGCTTATATTGCAACAAAAATTAAAACTTCTCAGTTTTCTGACAGTCTTCTGACTCTTCTGTCTAGGGTTTCAAAGCAATTTACTGATACAAATAAACTAATTCTCAGTACCCTGCAACGTAGGAAGTATCTTTGTTTTTCAAGGGGCAAAAGCAATGTACTGAGCAATGTGCACTCCTGTTCAAAACTGGCCTGAAGTCCAGACTGCGGACCTGGAGAACTGACACTATACTTAACTTGCGGCTATGCTTTAGGCTTTGCATACAGTCCATGCTTCTGAGGATCAAGACCTACATGTCTCAATCAATGCACTGAAAATCAGAAATGACTGAAGAAGACAATCAAATTAATTACAAATGCATATAAGATTTTACAACTAAGTGATAATTTTTTAATCATAAAACTCTGACCCATTTTCCTGCCTCCAACTCATTAAGTGCTATTTCATTTGCATTCTCAACTTTGATACTTTAGAACAAGTAGAGCTAGCAATGCATAATAATTAAGATTCTGCCTTGAAAATAAAATTGTGTGAATATAAGCTGTTGCAAAGTTTGAAGCTTGAAACCAGAAAAAAAATCTTAGTCTCATCTTTTCAGCATTTGTATTTTTTCCAACACACACTTAAGGGTGCAACTTTGTGGAGTTATAAGCATCCAAAAGAACAGAAGCAGCTATAGTTTTTGATAACCCTGCTAAGTTTAGAAATAATATTAAGAGATAATAGGAAATAATAATATTAAGAACACAGTAGTGTTCAGATGACCCCAAAACCATAAAACTATGGTTCCTTACCCTATAGACAGAAAGAGATGACACCAAACAAGAATATAACTGTTTCTTACAAAGAGATGACAGGAGAATTGACTAACTTCAGGCTGCTGTTCATCATTGCCACCACTAAATGCTGGATGCCCCACTGACGATATAGCCAAGCAGAGTCCTGAGTATAGATTTCAAGATGAATGAAAAGGCTAATATGACTGATATAAAGATGACACAGTGTTATGCAACTTCAAGTGTCATGCACCTTTTAAGTAAATATCTATTTAATTAGTCAACACATTTTAAGCAACAGCTATCACTTTAAAACCTCGCTTTCCTTGTGCCCTTACAAAATCCTGTGGCTGGTTCATGGAAGACCAGCACAGACAGAAGCTGAGGTTCAATGCAGACAAATAAACAGTGAGGAAACTAGAATTACTGCAAAGACCTATAACTTAAGTGTACATGATCTGTGACTTCTGATTTAGTATACTACATTACTAAATAAATACACTCTTTTCCTCATAAAGCTTGTTTAATCCTTAGCAAGAAAATGCTGTAATCGAGGTAGGAGAACAGCATCTTGAAGGTCTAGATTTTTAGAATTACTTTCACTATTGCTCACCAAAAATAAGATGTGTGAATGTCCACAATCACTAGGTATAAAAGAATTCAGCA